>NW_010406337.1:12252-17378 GCF_000710305.1 Buceros rhinoceros silvestris | reverse complement strand
TGGGGGGGGGGTGTTACAGCGAACCACAGGACCACGCTGATGAACCCATCATGGGTTTGAACTCGTGCCAGTCACCCATGACCCAAATTGCTGGGCTTGGGCTGAGAAAGGAGCTCTTGAAAGGCTCTGATGGTGTGTCAGAGCAGAGCGGAGCCTGACTGACCTTTGTCATCTTCAATCTCCCCTCTGTCGTTTCTCCAGAGAGATACTCCAAGAAATTCAGCGCCTCAGGCTGGAACACGAACAAGCCTCTCAGCCCACCCCGGAGAAGGCCCAGCAGAACCCGACTTTGCTGGCTGAACTCAGGCTTCTACGGTAAGAGGAATCTCTAGAGCTCGTGTGCCTTTGGTCCCCAGGTCCGTCAGCCCACGGGTCCTGCTCTGCTCTGGATCTTACTGGGGGAGGTGTATCTACAGTAGCCTTAATGTGCGATTTAAACTGCAGAATTGCAATTTCCCCTTTTATAAAGTGGACTGAGAAGTAAATGAAAATGTCTCTTAAAGTGAATTCTATTTGTATAGTTCAGAAAACTGTTTGTAAAGAAAACAATAGGAAAAACCGAGCGGAAACAGCAGTAGCTGATGATCATTTCTTGTCCAAAGGAGCAGAGCTGAAGATAAATGTCCGTTATGTGGTTAGTCAGTGGAACTCTGGAAGTTCCTACCTATGGACAGGGAAACATCCAGAGGTGGAGAACAAGCCTCAGAGATCATAGGCAGTTTGAAGTGACAGGGAGGAATTGTCAGTGTTAAAGCGTTTCATAGTTTGGGTAGTCACAAGGGCATTTCTGCCTGTATTTTGTTTCATCTTCGAGTCAAATCAGGCTTAACCTTCCAAAATGCCACCTGTAATCTAGAGGAGGTTCCAAAATCTAAACTCGAAGCTCTTGGCAGCAGCAGCAGCAGCAGCTCTTTGCAAACTGCCCCAGATTCCCGGGGTGAGTGTTTCCTTTTTGCTCGTGATGGTGCTGCTGCCCAGGAACCTTTAAAGGTTCTCCATGAATCGCGCTGCTCTTGGGATGGGGCTGCTGCAGCTGCAGGCTATAATCCAGCCCCTGTTGCCAAATCGAAGGCTCACAACATCTTTCATTGCTTTTTCACGCAGAGTTTGCTGCATCGTCAGCATTTTGGTGTCTCGCTGATGTTTTCCATTCTATTACCTGGTGATCACAGCTCAGGGATTTTCTAGCTTCACGCTTTACATAGCTCTGTCTGCTTTTTACGTGTTTACATGTTTAAAAAACGAAAGGACGCAGAAGATCCCCACAAATGTTACACAAGAGGTGGAGAAAAAAGAATTTGTGGGGCAACTCGATGTGCTGTTTGACCCAGCAGAGGAAGATCTAAGAACCAGGAGCTTAAAGTGGAAACCAGCTGCGTTCAGGCCACAAATAAAGCACAAGATTTGTGAAGCCAGGCAGTAATCTCAAGAGCAGGAGGAGAATTTTCAGTCCCTATATGTCTTTCCCGAAGATGTTTTTCCAAAAATACAGGTTATTGGGAACAAATAGCCGGGAAGAATCAGCCAACATGTGCTTTGCTAAAGGAAGAAAGCACTGAATCAGCACTGTCACCATTTCTGGCCTTCAAATACGTAAGCACCGCGGGCAAGTAGAGAGAGAAAAGGTTGGGTTCAGCATGTAAAGCCTGCCAGGTCATCACGATCGTCTGGTAACACAGGCTGGGAAGTTCCTCCCTGCAGTGCTCCGACAGAGCCCTTTCTGGCTGGGCCACAGCATCCCTGTGGGATGGACATTCCGGCTTTGGACCTGGAGATACTGACGCCGTGAATGTGACCGTGGGGTCACGTCTATGCCACATCTGCCCTCAGAACACTAAAAGTGTGCACAGGATTCCTGACCTTCCCGAGCCTAGGGCTGCTCCTCTGGGGCTGCTTGGCTGCCTCTGCCTGTGCGTCACAGGATGCTCATCCCCACCCGCATCCCCAGAACTGCATCATTGCTCCCTTTGTCCCTGCAGCCTGGCCTGCCCTTGGTCTTGAGACGTTTAACACCCTTCATGGCTGACAAACCCCCTGTCTCATCACTGGAGGATGTTGAAATAGCACCAGCAAAACAGACACACTTTCCCTGTGCTTTTCTCTGCTGGGCTAAAAAAGGTGTTTTTCGAAGTTCCACTGAGCATGTGTGAGTATTTAGAGATTTGGGTTCCCTCCTCTCTTAACATCATCCTGTGTAAATAGCTCATTCTTCCTCAGTTTCTCCCTGCAGCGGGTTTCTAAGTCTCCGGCTGTCCCTTCAGCTGGCTGCCAGGGTCCAGGTCCTCTGCGGCTCTGCTGGGGACAGGCTCACGCAGTACCCTGGCAGCACTAGTGTCCGCTTTCTCAGCACCAGCATCACCCTCATTAAGAAATTCAAAGTGCACATGAACCATCTCAGCTGCACAGCGTCATGCTGGGGGTTCACAATTAGCAGGTTCTTGCGGCTAACAAGGAGACGTCCCTGAGCCGTAGGCGATGACCTTGCCTTTGGGCCTGTGAAGAACATGTTACCCCATGATCTCAGTTGCTGGGGAGCATTTAGCTGTGAAAGCACGAGGAAGGTGACGGGGGAAAACGTGGGTGTTGCAGGTTTGTGAGCCTGCAGAGAGCACAGCCTGAGGGATGAGGCAGCATCTCCACGCTGCCCACAGATGTGACCTTGGAAGCGCAGCTGGATTCCTCGTCCTTCCAGATCCTGCCTGGTGATGCCGATGTGCTTGGCTGCCTCTGCCTGTACGTCACGGGATGCTCATCCTCACCCGCATCCCCAGAACTGCATCATTGCTCCCTTTGTCCCTGCGGCCTGGCCTGCCCTTGGTCTTGAGACGTTTAACACCCTTCGTGGCTGACAAACCCCCTCTCTCATCACTGGAGGATGTTGAAATAGCACCAGCAAAAATCAGACACACACACTGATGTGGTTCTTTGTGAACAGCTCACTCAGAGCTCTGCCTATTTAGTATGTTGATTTTTCCATTATTTATAGTTGTTAACCAGAATGTTACATAGAACAAAAGCTGCAGGCTTTGGGCTGACCTAGAGGCGGGAAGAGGACCATGTAGGCAGGTAGAGCTCTGGCTGTGGTGGGGTTTTAACACATTCTGGGTAACCAGGCATGTGTCACCTTCTCTGTATCGCCTTATTTTTGTGATGTGTTTCAGCATTTAATAACAGAAAGGTGTTATAAGAAATGCCCAGGACAGGCAATGCTTCACAGTCCTCTGCCCTTTTGAGAACCAGTACAGGTACAAGCTGATTCCACCACGTGGTATGAGCTGTTTCTGGCTGGGTGGGTGCTCATGGTCTGCCGTTTTCAGGCTCACTCAACAGACTTGTCCAGTCTCTGTGACTGGCCCATGTATTTTCCACATTCTGGTGTCCAGTTGGTGTTTCTAAAACGAGCTGGTGATTGAAATTCCCAGGATGGTTTATCTGTAGCATATCATGTGAGACCACAGGTACCATCGAAGACATTTGAAAATTCCATGTATAATGAGGTGCCTTTGACTTTGAATTAAGACATTATGATGTCCACAGAAATACCTGTAGATGAATAAATGAGCCTTTCTGACCTGTTTTTTTCTCACGGTTATTTGTCATTACCTGTGACTGGGATTTGTGGGGCCCAGCGTTTCTCAAGTCGTGTCAGACACTGAACTTCTGACATGCTGACGTTTGCCTTTGAATTTCTCCTTATATTAGTCACTGCTCTATTTTTTTAAACATAAAAGAAAACTGAACAGTCATATTCCTGAAATACCTCAGTAGTCGGCACTGGTAGAAGAGCAGTGGGTTTCTCGTGTAAAGGGAGGGGAAGGTCACTCCTTGCCTCCTTTTCTGGTTATCTGGGGACTGTTACAGCCAGTGTCACAGATGATATGTCACATTGGTGGTCACACATAGCTCTGCTGAGTGCCCATCCAGAAGGTGACAAGTTTCCTTCCTGGACACCTGCAGCCTGTTCTTCTCTGGTCTGTTCCTCTCTGTCTTTCCTCCCAGGGCTCATTCCTGTGTGTCTGAAAGCTCTGCGGGCTACCTAGGTCTGACACAGACAGAGCTCTTGAAAGGCAGAAAAAAATGGGCTTTTCTCCTCCTAAAGCAGCACTTTTCAAAAGGGCTTCCTGTTCCCGCTGCCTGGGGCATATCTCTACCTCTCCAGTGAACCACCGGGTGGTTCTGTCTGGGTTTCGTGAGCATTGTCCTGTGCTTTGCTCTGATTTTTGAGCTGGAAGCGGGGGGGAGTGATGAAAACCAGACATGGTTATGTGGGTGAATTTCCTGAAGTGGTTTTGAAATACCCGAAGTTTGTTTTCTGATTCTTTCTTTCATGTCACGGCAACAGCCAACGGAAGGATGAGTTGGAACAGAGGATGTCTGCTCTTCAGGAAAGCAGAAGAGAATTGATGGTGCAGCTTGAAGGGCTGATGAAACTGCTCAAGGTAAGCCACCTTCTGTCAGAAAAAGCAGGGCCTCCTCTGCCCCAGCTCCTGCTGCTCTGAGGTTCCTGCTTCACTGACATAGCCCAATAAATACTTCATGAGGAACAGACAGAATTTGCAGGAAGACATTTCCATGCTGGCTCCATGTATGGATGCGGGTAGTTAATGGGCTCTCGGGTTCATGTGCTGCTGCTATGGTTAAAGCATCAAGAACCTGGAAGATTTGGAAGGCTTTAGAGAAGTGTTAGGGTTGGGAATCAGCTGCGTGCTGTTCTGGAGGCCAGTTCAATTCTTCCAGTTTCAACTGGAAAATCAGCCGGAGACCTAACCGAGTAGTTACGGCAGTAGAGGACGTGACTGCCCCAGGGCACAGTGCGGTGGGTCCCGTGGATCATTGCACCGACCCCACAAGGTCTAGGGAGTGTGAGGGAACTGGCTCTGGTCTATAATAGATGGCGGTGTTTGGATTTCGGGTAAGGGTCCGTTGTTGTTTTGTGTGGAGTCCTGCTAGAGCTGAGCTCAAGGGGGATGGCTGTAGTCTGAAACACACATTTATTCTTTTCGTTCTGTAAACTGGACAAGAACCTCAGTAAAGTGAATGGCAAAACGTGGTCCTTACTCAGAGGGAGTTTGGTCAGAGACAAGATGCCACAAGGATTCTACGGGCAATGGCAGAAGAGGGAAAGA
>NW_010406337.1:8936-12180 GCF_000710305.1 Buceros rhinoceros silvestris | reverse complement strand
GAAAGGGCAGAAGAGGAAAAGATATTGCAGCCACGAGCCTGCCAGGAGCAGCACAGGGGCTGTACGTTTGCTACAGGCACATCTTGGTAGTTCCAGGAAGATGTAAAGCTTGTCGGCACTGGAAAGTGATAATGAATTCACATCGTCTTGAATCCAAAGTGCAGTCGCTCCTCAGATTTGGCTTGTGTTCTGGAGCAGGAGCGTGTGCACAAGAGGCTGGGAGCAAACGCTCTTCAGAGGTGCCTGTTTGACTCCAGTTCCCTGTGCAGACGAGCCCATGGTTGGTATTAGTGTTTGGGAAGTGGGTTTTTGAAGTCAGCAGTTCTGCACAGCATTTTTTTCCTGTTCTGCCTGTTAATGTCTTCTGAAAACATTGAAGACAGTCACTTGCTAAATTCACCTTGATCTCTAAACCTTTGTAAGCTGAAGTGTGGAACCGGGCACCCAAAACTGAGTTACAGATCTTGGGAAGTGTAAAAAGTTGTTGCGTGAGAAAAAGTTTGATTCTTCATGGTTCAGGTGAGCACAGTCTGAGCATTTTTCTTGCACACGTTTGAGGAGCCTCATGATAGCAAAATCTCTTTGGATCTCTGCTTTAACACAGGGACAAGCTCTGCTGTGAGGATTCTGTAGACCCTATTATTTTCAAAGCACTCATAAACCTTCTCAAATTACTTGTCCCTGGCATGACCTGGTGTAAATGCCATCATCTCATAAGGGTGAACGCTGTTCTGTCAGCTGGCCAGACATTCTGCTCTTCCACCTTTAACACCTTGCAGGCTAGGTGCACTCTCTTTCTCAGATGCACTACTCTGAATCTGTAGGTTGGATGTTAGGAACCATTTCCTCCCCGCTGGGGTTGTGCAGGGCTGTCGCAGGCTGCCCAGGGCAGTGGTGGAGTCCCCATCCCTGGAGGGGTTTCCCAGCCGTGTGGAGGTGGCGCTGAGGGACAGGGGTTAGTGGGGACCTGGCAGTGCTGGGGAAATAGTTGGACTCAAGGAGCTTAAAGGTCTTTTCCAACCAAAATGGTTCTGTGATTCTGTGTACAACGTGCTGGCTCCAGAGCTTTGCCCACCCACAGGCAAGGGGCAGCAGGGACCTTGGCCTGCTTGGCCATCACACTGTCATCTCCCAACTGCCCAAACAGTGTGTGTTTCCTCTTGCTCAACTGGGCATGTGAATGTGGCATTGTGTGAAGCAGCAGAGGATCTTGGTGTCTGTAGCACCCCAGTGAGGAGAGCACAGAGGATACTGCAGAGGAAAGAGAGCATGAGCACAAGAGGCAGGTGCTGTAGTTGAGGAGACATAGGAGGGATGGACGGGGCTCTGGCAACCTGCTCTAGTTGCAGATGTCCCTGCTTACTGCAGGGAGTTGGACTGGGTGAGCTTTAGAGGTCCCTTCCCACCCAGTGCAGTCTGTGACTCTATGGTGAGGATGCAGCAGAAAACCAGAAGTGACTCACACGTGATGAACTGGTGTTTTCAGGACCCATTCATTAAGTTGAATCATGCTGTTCAATTAGGAGCTTGACAGAAACTTTAATGACATCTTCTGGGCTGCCTCATACAGAAGCTTAGTTTAGAAGCTGACTCTTGCTACACTTTTCATTTATAAATCTAGTATATTTTAATTAACTCCTCCAGTTTCCAAAATGGTTTAAAAACTACAAGGGCACAGAGGACTGGGTATGAGGAGAAACTTCTTCCCCACTGAGACGCTCGAGCAGTGGAGAAAGGGCCTGGAGAGGCTGAGTTGTCTCCATCCTTGGAGGTTTCCAGGACCCAAGTGGACAGGGCTCCACGTGACCTGGTCTGAGATTGACTTGACCCCGCTGCAAGTAGCAGGCTGGACTCACTGCCACCTCAGGTCCCTTCCAGCCACCCTGTGAGCCCGTCACTGCTGGAGTTGTTTGGTGCTGTGTGTTGCATAATGCAGTGCTTTGCATTTCCCCTCTTAGCTCTCTATGGAGCCTGGCAGCTTCTCCTTGATTGAAGCATCTTCCCGAACGACATCTGTTCTGGAACTGAAGGAATCAAAATGGAAAATCCTCTGCCAGTGCACCTGCTGCGCGGGTGCAGATCTGTGCCTCCTTTTCAGCTTTAATGTTCAGTTTACACCCGCTGGCTCTGGTACGGGCAGTTCTCCCTCCATTAAGTTAAGGAGTACTTTAGCACCCCTGTTTTTTTCCTACGCAGATACTTACTCATCTCTGTGAAGGCATTTCTCAGTCTCTGTTAAATCAGCTGAAAAGGCACAGCTTTCCTGAGCCGCTCATCGTGCTGTACCTCACTATTTCTTAGGGATGATGATTTCTCTGCCTTGTGCAGATTTTTAATATATTTTTTTTTAATTGGGAAAAACCAAACTGTGTGTTGGGTTCTTCTTCTTCTTCCATTCAGCGCTAACTGGCTAGTGTTGATGTACCTGGAATGACCTCTAAAGGATCCGCAGAGACGGAAATGAATTCCATTCCTTTAGCAGCCAAATGTGTAACACCCTCAGATAACCAGTTGGATTCCTCTGGCCAGGGCTCCTTTCCATGGAGTTACAATGCTCCATGGATGACATGTTGTATCAGCGTTAGTTACTTGGCATAAGTACTTGGAATAGTTACTTGGGGTAAGATGTTTATGCCGATTGAAGCTGTCTTTCCTCTTGTTGAGTATCAGCACAACTCAGCACGGTCCAGCCCGGGGTGTTCCGAGATGTGTGGAATCACCTGCCCTGGACTGGGTAACTCCTCCTGTCATTCTTTCAAGGCTCCCACTCCAGCTACCGGCACCCCACCCAGAAAATACTATTGCTAGCAGATGCTGTTGAAGACTTTTTCTCATTATTAGTGGCAAGAACTTCAGTGTTTGCTGACAGAAGCTACAAGGGGAAGGTACTAGTGAGTCAAACAGAGGACAGAAATTCTGCTCCTCTCTCTGGACGAGGTTTTCCCATGGCTGTCCACAGCAGCACACACACCTCAAGGCTTCCTTTGGTTTCCCATATTTGTGTTCATTTCAGGCTCCTTTTCTGGTGGTTTTAGCCCTGCCAGACATGAATTTTTCCCACAAGGTTTTAACTTCTCCCACCATTCAGTGCACTGCAGAAATTC
Organism: Buceros rhinoceros silvestris; assembly: GCF_000710305.1. Classification (NCBI taxonomy): domain Eukaryota; kingdom Metazoa; phylum Chordata; class Aves; order Bucerotiformes; family Bucerotidae; genus Buceros; species Buceros rhinoceros. The sequence continues at coordinate 9,076 of NW_010406337.1, read as the reverse complement.
TCATTTCTAATTTACATCGCCTGTGAAGCTTTCGTGGGTTTTTTTTCCATTTTCTTATGCAGCATTTTTTACATTTTTAACGCTGCCGGCACTGCACCACACAGAGCTGGGTTCCGCTTCCCTGACTGTGGCTCTCTGAA
>NW_010406337.1:8102-8778 GCF_000710305.1 Buceros rhinoceros silvestris | reverse complement strand
CTGGGGAGAGAGGAAAGCCCCTGTTTGGAAGGACACAGTCATTCTCTGGTGGTCCATCTGCTTTTCCCTTGTGAGCCATGCTGTGACAGGTGACTGCAGGGCAGAGAACGGCCCTCGACTATATTGGTTGAAGGGTTTTGCATCAAGTGTCCTCTCACATCTTCTTTCCAGCATGTGTCAACACTCCTGGAGAGAGGTTTCCACTACAGGAATTTATTGGTGGTCTTCCCCAGAGGAGCAGTTCTGGCCGATCAGCTTTACGCTAAGTGTGGTCATTGGTATCTCCTGCCATGTTGTTCCATGCACTTGTGAGATCCTGGCCATGTCCATCCAGGTGAGCTCATTAGCACCAGACAATGTTCCTTGGACAGGCACCAACCTACCTGCTCTGCTGGAGGTGTGGTTGCTGATGTCCCTTTGGATCAGAGCTACCAGCGCTTTCCCAGCTCATCTCCAGGCACCTCCCAGAGGTTACCAGGTGTCCAGACCCCTTCCCACAGGCAGTTTGGGTAAAGCCATCCTCATCGGGGTGATAAGGGATTTTAACAGCATGGACATGTGCAGATCGTTGCACAATTTCATTTAATGCTGTAGCCTCCAAGTCTGCAGGGCTGCTGCAGTGGCCACCGCGGGGCTCCCATTGGCTGCTAACCTCCTGTCCCCCCCACACTCTGCC
>NW_010406337.1:5596-8061 GCF_000710305.1 Buceros rhinoceros silvestris | reverse complement strand
CAGGGCTGCTGCAGGGCCCGCGGGGGGGCTCCCATTGGCTGCTAACCTCATGTCCTCCTACCAGTCTGTCGATCTGGGCTGAACGGTAGCCAGTGACCTTTCAGCACTCTCGTCAGCAACTTTCTTCCAATACTTTTTGTCTTCTTTTCCCCATCCAGGCTGCTGGCTTAGCTTTCCCGCTTCTCCTGAAGTCTCCTGTGGTAGCCTCCTGCCACTGGCAGGCACTCCTCTGATGAGCAGTCTGCAGCAATGACTTCTTGCTGTCTTCTTGCAGGGCTTTTGTTTTCAGCTCCACAGCTACTCGGCAGACATATCCCATTTCACTTCTTCCATTTCCTCCAAGGTAATTTCCTCCCTGGCTGATCTGATGATTTATCTAGTAACTGCTCAGTCCTCCTGGCCAAGCGCCGTGCCTCTTGAGATGGGTTTTTTTTCCCATCTGTAGTTAATGCTAAAGCCTCATTTTTCAAACTAACAACTTTTTAGTAGAGCGGAGATCGTTTAAGATCTTTTCCCTGACCTGGCTCACAACGTGCTGGCAAGAGGAACAAATGGAAACACGTGGGAGTGTGGGGAGGGCAGCATTGGCCTCCACTGCTGATGTGGATCCGTGGTTGAGCGGAGCCACACCCTACATCTGCTGCATCAGTGTCTAAAAAAGAACCCCAAGTCTTAGAGGAAACAACCCAAACTATCTGCTCAGAAATGTGGGGTTCTCTGCAGTGGCTCCCAGATGTCCCAGCAGTGCCCTCAGCACATCAGGAAAACACCTTTTGGCACAGTGATGGGTGAGAAGGAGCTGCTCTGAATGAAGGGGCAGGTTCTGGTTAATCGTGCTCAGACAGGAGATAGATGAGAAAGGTGGGAAGATGGGTTCATGGATTTCAAGGCTGGAGGGAGCTTTTATTCCAATGATTTTAATTCCATGACCTGAACTGGGCAGACATGCTTACCAGCGCTCCTGCTGCCCTCTGCACTGCCGGTCCACGCAAAGCCACTGCTGGAGAGGACACACACTGTTACCCTGAGAAAGCTCTAAGTGCTGTTGCTGCCTAGATGAGAGTCATTAGAAACCTGCTGTCAGCCTGCCTTGTAGTGCCTGATGCTACCGAGGCCAGCCGAGCCCGCAGGACGTGAGTCCGCGGCACTCAGATGGTTGTTAAATGTGCAAGGACAAGATCTAGGAAGACCGCTCAATGAGGAAGGAAATGCTCGGCTATGTGCCCAGGAACGCTGGTACTGTTGAGGTCAGACTGTGTCCCAGCAGGTCATAGTGTGCATTTCACTGCTTCAGAGGAGGATAAACTCATCCGTATCTCACCTTTCCTGGCCTTCCAGATGAGTCACGATCTGTCCACCTTCACCCAGCGCTGAAGGCCAGTTCAGTCAAGAGTCTTCTTCTGAGCGTGGAACAAATGAGGCCTTTGCTCTCCTGCCGTGGCTGTGGGGTCCAGCATCCCTGTGTCCTTCTGTGCATGCAGATTGTCCTGCAGTTTGCCATGTTCTTCTGTCCCATGGGGTCCGTCGTGTGTTTTGCGGGTGTCCGTGTCCTTTTCATGTAGTAATTAACCTATCCTATCTCTCCTCCTTTTCTTTTGCCAACGTTTCTAGGAAGAAGAGCAAAAGCAGGCAGTAAGTTGACTTCACTTTGTAGGTGATCTAACGCTTTTTTCTTTCTGCATGAAAACAATTTTCTGTTAATTGGCTTGTATGCAAATCAGCCGTGGGAATGTGGGGCCTTTCTCACCTGTGAACTTGAAAGCAGCCTTCACCCTTTTCAGCAGAGCATGGGTCTGTGGATGCCCTTGAAGTGGTTCCTCTCTCCCTTTCAAATCAAGTGCATCGTCATGGCTGCACCACCGGTGCTGTGCTCGTTAGGTGCTTATAGAGCTGTGCATGAGCCAGGGCTGAAAATGTGGATTCTCAGCTGGCTTCATCGTTGATTTTGTTGGGGATTCTTTGGAGTGTTTTACATGCTAAGAAAGCTTTCTTGTCTCTTCAGGAATCCTTTAATTTGCCTCCTCTCCACATACAAGTCCATGCGTGAAAACTAATTAATGACTTAATATTCTGGGCATGGATCCATATCATTCAGTCATGATAGAGTCTCCTCGAATTGGTCCCGCTGTGCTCATTGTGAACAGGAGGAGTAAACCAACAAGAGACAAGAAGGCGTTTGCTTTGTTACTGGTTTTCATTTTCTCTGCCACCTGTGAAAATCGAACCCTCTGTTAATTCCGGAATCCACTCCAGAGGGAGCCCGTTTGCTGCTCTCAGATGTTCAGTGTCTTCTCTCTATCAGAACAAATTCTCAGCATTTTCCAACCTGGTTTTCTTTATACACAAACTTTAGTGAGGATTCATCCTGTGTTTCCTATCACTGCAGGTTATTATATGTTGTTTATCAGACACCCAAACTGGATGTTGGATACATGAGGTGGAAATTGTGGTGGTTTTTTTTTTTT
>NW_010406337.1:2818-5539 GCF_000710305.1 Buceros rhinoceros silvestris | reverse complement strand
CAGACCCCCAAACTGTGTGTTGGAAACATGGGGTGGAAATTGTTGGGGGTTTTTTTTTTTTTTTTTTTTATGGTAAGGAAATATATATTTCTGGGTAACATCTGTTGCTAAAATGCTTCAGTTCTACAAGGGCTGAAATTGGCTTTTGGTGACTCCTGGATGGCTTTTGGTTGAAATTCTGCCATGGATTTAAAATGAATATGGCGGGGGTTAGTGTGCATCTTCTGTCAGAGCCCAGTTCATGGACTCATGTCACAGCATCTTCAGAAGGTTTATCCCTGCGTTTGCTAAGGCACCTTGCAGAAATTCTTTGGTTTAATGAAGGGACCAGATTGCAGCATGTGGCTGCAATCTCAAGGAATTTCCTGGTGGAAAGAAAACAACCAAGACACCGTTATCCATCTCCTTCAGTTCCCAAGTGTGCAAGTGGAATGCTGTATCCTATGTCATTCTCTTGCCCAGCATCATGGCTAGGAATAATCATCTGCATGGAAATGATATTAGCTCGATTTTCCTGTGCTGTGCTGTTCCTCTGGATTATGGATATAGAACAAGAGTAGACATGAGAGCAAAGGAAGAATTTGCCCAGTTTTACCTCCCTTCTTTCCCTGGAACACTGTGTTGGTTAGAGGATAAGAGAGCCAAAACCGTCTTCTAAAATTGTGTCAACACATTGTCATTCTGGCCAGTCTCGTTCTGTTGGAATCACTGATAAATGAGTCAAAAAAGGATTTGAAGCTCTAGAAGGCAGGATTTGACCAGCCAAAGGACACATTGCTGATGTGTAGGAGTTAAAGTTTTGCATCCTTACACTTGTGTGGACTGAAGTAGCTTGAAACACTCTCCTCTCAACTACAAAGGTGCTGCCTGAGAAAGTTGGAGATCCCAGGATACAATTCTCCTCTTGGCCGAGAAACACACAGAAACCACAGAACAGCCGAGGCGGGAAGTGGCTGGAGATCGTTTTGTCCACCCTCCATGCTGAAAGCAGGGGCAGCTAGAGAACACCGCTCAGGAGTTTGTCCCATCATGGTTTGAGTATCTTCGAAGATGGCGACTCCACAGCCTCTCTGGGCAACTGGTTCTAGTGCTTCAGTGCCCTCACCCTGAGGTTTTGTCTCTATTTTTAAACGGAAATTCCTATATTTCCATTTGTTCCAGTAGTTCCATTTCATTGCCTCTGGTCCTTCCAGTGAGTACCACTGGGAATGGTCTGGCGCTTGTTTTCTTTCTGCCTTTAGGGATTTGAACATATTGATCCCCCTGAGTCTTCTCTTCTTGCAGCTGAACAGTCCCAGCTCCCCCAGCCTCTCCTCATAAGGCAGACACACTGGTTCCTCAATCATCTTTTTGGCTCTTCCTTGGACTTGCTCTCCAGTCTTGCTCCAAATCATCCTTGTACTGGGTTGGCCAGAACCGGACCCAACCCTCCAAATGCAGCCTCACCAGTGCTGAGTTGAGGGGAAGGTTCAACTCCCTCGACCTGCTGCCAGTGCTCTTCCCAACAGAGCAAGTTGGGACCCAACCCTCCAAATGCAGCCTCACCAGTGCTGAGTTGAGGGGAAGGTTCAACTCCCTCGACCTGCTGCCAGTGCTCTTCCCAACAGAGCAAGTTGGGACCCAACCCTCCAAATGCAGCCTCACCAGTGCTGAGTTGAGGGGAAGGTTCAACTCCCTCGACCTGCTGCCAGTGCTCTTCCCAGCAGAGCCCGGGACGCTGTTGAATTTCTTTGGTTGAAGGGCACGTTACTGGCTCATGTTCAACTTCTCTGCAGGACCCCAACATCTTTTTCTACCAAGCTGCTTTCCAGCCAGTCAACTCCCAGAGTGCACTTGATACACAGGGTTACTTCTCCCCAGCAATAGGACTTTGCAGCCTGGATTGAACTTGATGAGGTCCCCGTCTGCCCATTTCTCCAGCATTTCAAGGTCCCTCTGATTGGCAGCACAATCACCTGGTGTATCAACCATTCCTCCTAGTTTTACTGAGGGCAAGGGCTGTCCTATCATCTAGGCCATTACTGAAGAAGTTACAGTACTGGCTCCAGTAGGACACCACTGGTAACTGACCTCCAGCTGGATTTCACATGGCTGATAACAGCCCTACACATCACACACCGTGTTGGGATCTGCACTGTTCTGCAAGGGAGGTCATAGCCTATCTCCAGCTTGAAGTCCAGAAGAACCATACAGAATTTGTATGAGGAGGGAGGCACCATTTCGCATCCTGGTATGCAGGGAAGCCCAATAACTTCTGTGCCCCATGTTCAGACCTGATCTTCCATCGAGGTTTTGACAGTTTCTGTCAGTCTTTCCCTTTCAGGGCTGCCCCGTGGAACCAGTGGTGCCAGTCCTGGTCACACCCTTGAGGAACAGTGCATTGTTTGGAGGTGTTACTCCAGTAACGGAATATTAAGCCACGTGGTATTCATAGTCCACCACACTGTTCTCTACTCCTGCTGAGACTGTTGTGCCCCAGCTAATAAAGATCTTTGCCAACGCAGATCCTAATTTACAACAGGACCATTTTCATGTCACAGCTGGTGAGAAGCTTGAGTGATCTGCTAAATATTAAACCTGCTTTGTTTTATAGTCCAACAAACAGCCGTCGGAGCTGTGCTGTTCAATGTTCGGAATAACGTTAAAAGACTTCACAAAGACGTACATCACACGCATGATGTCTTTGGCGTGTAGTACAATTCACACAACAAACCCAGAAGA
>NW_010406337.1:742-2720 GCF_000710305.1 Buceros rhinoceros silvestris | reverse complement strand
TCAAACACTCGTACTCCAAGAGAAGAGAACTTCTCTAATGCCAAACAGGCACAGAAGTGGCTTCACAGCAGAGGAGCGCACATGGGAGTGTTTAAACACTGGAATGGGAATCTTACCCTCTGAGAAGATGGTGGGAACCATGCGACATGGCGGAGCAGATTGGGCTCACGAATTTCGAGGTTGTGTTACCAATCAGAAAAAAAAGGACACGCTCCCACCCAATAGTCCTCATGAAGTCATGGAAATCATGGGAGGTTACTCCTTAACCCCATGGAGAGGGAGTCGAGAGTTGCCGGTTTCCTCTCATCGTTCAGATTCAGAGAATGTAGGTCCCTTTCGGTCAGCTTGAGAAGTGCACAGGCAGCAGCACTTGAATGAGGTGAACCTTCTTAAGCTATGGCTGTAGCAAAGCTGAGCCCAGACAACAAGCTAGGATGACACCTACATCCTTTCCCAGGAGATGTAGAAGCCTGGGAGTGGGGACCTCCTCACCTGGAAGAGCCCTGAAGAAGTCTCATTGTGTTCATACCTGAATCTGAGACTGTTCCGCACCCATTTTTGCACCAGCCAAGGTCCCATAGGCCTGTCCTGAGTGGATCACAGGTGCGTGTTTGGGTGGCTCCGACCATCATGTATTGATGCCTTTTAACGCAACTACGAAGAATTCCTTCTAGCACCTCAACACTGTAAGTCAGCTTCTGGTACTGCATGGCCTCGTTGGTCAGCAGGGTGAGTCTTTGGTCTGTGGAGCACTGGTGGATTATGTCAGCCAGCGGTACAGCTAGCATGACCCAGCTTGCTGGAAGGACATTCATTTTGACTGATAACTGAAAAACTTCTCTTAAATAAGTGACAGACCAGCTTTCTGGAGGGTAGGAAGGTGCTAGAGCCCAAGGAGCACAATGTAGAATAGGACAAAACTGCCTGTTTTGGGTAAATGTTAGGAAAGAACCAAATCTGATTGCCCACCATGCTGGCGGCCTTGAAAGCTCTGGTCAAGTCAGCAAGCTTTGTAACATGCAGGCTCTATCTGTGCTGGTGCCTCCTCACTAAAAGCCACATTCATGGGCCTGCTGGAGGATACCACACCTAGAGAGGCTCCTGAGAGAGCCATTTAGATGTTAAAGTCATGTAGGGAACCAGACCTGGATACCTATGGAGTTTGTCAGTAGACATTTGGCAGAGGAAGGCTGGGTCTGTGCTGACATCAGGTACTGGAGGTGAAGACGACTTTGCCCTGCTCTCTAGTTGGCAGCACTGCCCCTAGCAGATGACTTTTTGGATATGAGGAGGAAGGTTTGGCAGGGAATAGCTGTGGACAGACATCGGGATTGCTTCCTTGGAAGTCTGTTTGCTCTGATGGGTCACACTGTCCTGTGGTGGTTGAGTGTCAGGTAAGAGACAAACCCCTGGTGGTGCTTCCCATCACCATGGGATGAAGGCACCGAAATGTAGACTGAGGTGAGGAGTCTGCAGAAGACCTATTTGCCGTCAGAAAATACAGGAAATCCCTCTTTTCACGCTGGCAGAGCATTAGGAGGTTTCTCTGGGCTCACACCACCTCCCCTGCCCCCTTTTGTCCTCTGTGCCGAGCTCGGCGGGCAGCGCTGTGAGTGAGCGTGGCTGGGTTTGCAGCAGAGGAAAGCTGCAGCGTGGCTTTCTGGTGCTGTGTCCAGCGGATGGTGGAAGCCAAACGCTGCAGAATTCTGCCGTGGTTGGGTCTGGTGGCAGTGAAGAGGTGCAAGAGCCTCCCTTGGTGCTCAGCTGGGGATGCAATGGCCTGTCACTGTCAGTCCAGGCAGGAATGGGACCGTTCAGTCCCGATTTGGAGGGGCAAGTGCTGTCAGACGCAGACTAAAGCAGCAGAGAACCCAGAGATGATTTTAATCCCAACTGTAGTAACCAGAGGTACCTTCCATAGCAGCAACAGAGGAGGTTGTCAAGGAGAAGCGTGGTTTCTCCTGTGCTCCCGCTGCCC
>NW_010406337.1:0-589 GCF_000710305.1 Buceros rhinoceros silvestris | reverse complement strand
CGGTTCCTGCCGCGTCCCGCTCCATTCATGCCTTCCCTCAATCGCATTCCTCGGCACTTAATCATGGTTGGACTGGACTGCACTGCTAGGAACAGGCAGGAGTCTGTTTGGTTCCTTGTCTTCCAAGCCCTGTGCTGAGGAAGACACATGTGCCAAGTCCCGGCTGTGAAGCCGTTACCGTTTTTAACAGAGCAGAAGCTGCACTGGCTTCTGGCTTGTGGGGAAAACACACTTATTTGTTCTAATGTGCCCGAAAACCAGCCGAAGGGCTGGGGTCTGCTTTCCAAGGCCGCCTGTCTGGGGACTGCCCAGCGTGAGTGTTTCAGTTTTACCTCTAGAGTAAAGAGTGTTGGCGATGGAGCGGGTTGAGGGCGTTGGCAGCAGGACACGCGGTGCTCGCACACAGCCCTTCCTATGGCTTTACTGTGGGTGGTTATAACACAAGTCAAGGCTTGGTCGTGTGCCACGTGCTCAGAGGGGCTCCAAGAGCCCCAAGAGTTTATTTCTGAGTTTGGCCTATCCTCCCCCTCCTTCTGATGTCACATTTTGCTGTTGGTAAATCTGAATCACAGAATCACAGAATCACAGA
>NW_010406336.1:73189-75700 GCF_000710305.1 Buceros rhinoceros silvestris | reverse complement strand
ATAAATATATATATATATAAATAACCCCCTGAGAGAGGACAACTGTCAGCTAACATTTTCCAGCACTTCGTATACGACAGAATGCTGGGCACTTTCTCTCTTTCAGACAAGACAGAAAAGTCAACCTAGTAAACCTAGTATTTGCAGAAGTGTCTTTACTTCTGCACTCTCTTTGTAGGCCCTGTTATATTGTAGATCTTTGTATAGTCATCTAAAACATGCAGCTACAACCATACACTGTATCCCTGCCGTGTTCCCTGGCTGCTGAACTCTGTTTTGCCTCATGAATTCCAATCAACATTCAAACATTTGCTACTGAGAATACAGAGTTCCTTGGGACTTGTATAGATGGCACAAATGTTTTCTTTTCTTAGGACTTTTCCATCTATCAAAGTCTTAAATTTCTTCCCAAGAAAGAGATGCACATAAAAGTACAATTCTGTTCCTAGGTTTCATTCCCATTACTGTTCATACTGGGAACCTTTCCCCACCTGGAGCCACAGTGGAAAACAGATCTACCCACCAGCCCCAGTAACAGCTCAGTTTCTTTGGAGATGCATTAGAACAGATCTTTTCCTCCTCATTGTGTTATCTCTTCTCAGCCTCGCCTTTGGGAGCTCCGCTGTGTCTGGCTGCGATGGAGCTCACCCATATGATGATGTGCTCCACACCCGTGGCTCAAGGCACTGCAAAGAGGTGGCAGTCTCTTCAGGAGGCATAGGTTTGCATCCCACTTCTGAAAGACAGATATCTCTTGACTCCTTTTCCTGAGGATCCTGGATGCCAGGCTGTCCGATCCACACAGTACCAGACACCAGCAAGCACCAGCGACAGTGCATTCTAATGCTGTATAAGCATGGGGGATAGAGTACTGTACTGGACATGTTAGGACTCCAATAGGAACTGGAGTCAGAGGCAGCAAATCGGTATGCCACAGCTGACATTTCCAGTGTGTCTTTCTCAGTCCCTTTGGCAGCAGAGTACAGGTCATAGTTTGCCCTTACATGGAGGGTTACCCAATACGCCTGGAACTGACTGCCTCAGGGGTGGAAGCACAGCCCTACCATTTGTCGTAGACTGATTCAGGCAGCACTGGAACAAGAGTGAGTGATGCTCCTGAACATCTGCAATACATCAATGACATCACTGTGTGGGACCACACAGCAGAGGAAGGGTTTGAGAAAGCAAATTGAATAATCCCGATTTTTCTGAATGCTGGTTTTTCCATAAAATAAAACAAGGTCGAAGAACCTGCATAAGCGATCTGTTTGTTGGAAATAAATTGCAAGATGGACATCATCATACCCCTATGGATGTGAACCATAAGACATCAATTACATGCCCACCAGCACATAGGAACGACAGTACAAATAGTCCAGTCTGGCCCCTTATGACCTAAGTAAATTCACACTCAGGAGAGATACTGCAGCCAGATCATTAAGCAACATGAATCCTTGCTTCTTGAACCAACTGGTTAGATAAGCTTAATCTCTCCTGTCAAGATTTTAAACCAAGCAAGGCACAGTAGCTGTCCCGGGATGTCAATATCAAAGAGCCATCCTAGTTTAGTAACTGTAAGGTACATAAAAGGTACTCAAAATCCAGAAGACTCGTGGGAGTATTTAATTTCAAAGAAAGGAGAATGAGAAGGCTCATAGAAGGGAGTTCAATGGACTGGCAGAGGCAAAAAAGGCAAGCAGGAGACCAGTTTTATGGAGTTTTTTACAGACTGCCCATTAGAGGGTCAGAATGCATTGCCGATGAGGAAAGATTACCATCTGACCACAGTTAAAGCCAACAGTACAGTTAAATGGCAGAGTAAATGCTGCCATTAGTGATAAAAAGGGATCTTTAGGGGAAAAAAAATTCTAAATGAGAAAAATAACCAACAGATTAAATTCTATGAAGAGGTGTGCAAAACCTTATCAAATAGGTTTAGAAGACTAGGAAGAATGACTTGATAAAGAACTAAAAGAAATTAAAAATACTAACTTTTCCAAACAGCAGTATCTGGAAGGCTGCCAGAGAACAAACCAGGCTGAAAAATCCTACTTACATCTAAAGGAAACACTCAAAGAAGATGAATCTGAAGGAGAAAAGTGAAATTAACTCTTTCCTATGGTGTCCCTTCTGTGGGAGCTGTGGGACTCACTGACACTAGAGCGCTTTCTCATGGGGATGAGCCCAGGGAAAAATCCCAATCCAGCAGAAACAAACAGAAAGAATCGTAAGAAACTGAGAGGATCAGATGTTCTTCACCCAGGGTGAAGGAGCAGAGGCAACACACTGCTAAACTATGAAGTTTGGTATCTTTTAAAACATGGTTTAGATGGGTGTTTGTAGAGGAGAAATAAAAGGCAGAGATTGAGAACACAATTTCTGAGAGCTACGCTGACAATGACAGCTACCATGCAGTAAGCCTGGGTGACACGGTGAACTGAATAGCAGTGGTTTCGTAATAAATAACACATTGGCGAAAAGTAAGATCCAACGTGGCTTTTTAAGGGAAAG
>NW_010406336.1:48969-73084 GCF_000710305.1 Buceros rhinoceros silvestris | reverse complement strand
TCAAAAGGCTATTGATGCTCCGTAAAGAGATCAGTGAGCATGTGGAGAGAGGTGACATGGTTATATTGTGTACATGAATTTCCCAAAACCTTTTGAAAACTCTGAGCACTAAAAGCTCTTAAAGATATTAAGCTGTCGTTGAAGAAGAGAGCTCACTAAGGAATAATCGTTACTTTAAAAGCTGAGCAGTCAAAAATTGTGGCTGGTCAGTTTTTACAGTACAAGGAGGTTATCCCACAGGGAGTAAGTTTCAGGGCTAGAACCAGCTCTGTTCACAATATATATTCATAAATGAACTCTAGAAGTCTCTTTGTTACTATTAATGTAATGAATCTTTTTTAGTGAAGCAGCAAATCTTCAGTTGGTAGAAAAGCTTTCAGGAAACTCACACCTAAAACTGACCTCAAAGACTTGCAGAAAGCTCTAGTGATACTGAGTTGTGTGGTAGTAAATGGCAGAAGAGAGTCAATGTCAATACATGCAAAGTAATGCACATGGCAAAATAACAATCCTAACTATACATATGCAATGATGGGCTCTACATTAACAATTCATGAAAGAGGTCTCAGAATAACTCTGGATAATTTCCTGAAATGTCAGCTCAATGTTCAGTAGTCGGAAAAGCAAAAAGAGAGAAATAGGATGAAGAGAATGAAAACCAAAAATGAAAACATCACTGCAGCGTAGCGTAAAACCACTGTTCACTCACAGCTTTCCCAACCACTCCATCCCAAAACGAATGGTGCAGACCCAGCAGAGGCACCGAGCTGTTGGGAGGCACAGACACTAGACACTGTTGGACACATCTTGAAGGAGAATGGGTCTTTTCTTGATGCCTGTGCCATCCCAGCTGAGCTTCTTTCTGCTTCCCATGGCAAAGAAACTCATCTGCAATGTTCAAATCAAGGGCAAAATAGTTAAAATGTTAAACTGCAAAGCCATTGCTCGTGTTTTTAGTGTCCTCAAGAGCTGTGTTGTAAAAGATAAATCATCTGCCAGAAATTTAATAATTGAGTGTCACTTTCACTTGGTGAACTTGTTATTCTCTTTTTGTCCTTCATAATCATTTATGATGGGACTGAACAAAAGAGACAAAGATAAGAGAAGTCCTACTATGAATTGCAAGTTAATTGGAGACAAGAACAAGACAGGAATAACATTTGCATTGTCTATATTTTAGAAACTGTAAGACCTTTTATAGCTTTAACTCATATAATGTTTAAATTTTATCCTGCACCTATGAAGTAGTTCGGAAATTATCTGCAAGCTACGAGTTAATCTTGTACCTTTACTCTGACCTCCTTCTGCTGCAGGTAGTTGCAAATGATTAGTGACTGACGGAAAAGGCTTATAACAACATAATCATAATCTGAAGTTGTTCTTTACTGAATAAATATGACAGTAGAATGCGAACTCTAAAGCTGATCTTAAAAAAGATATTGGCCAAAGAATAAGTACGTGGACAGTTGATCAAAATTACAAGGCATACAACTACAAGAGCTGGCCCAATAAGAAAAACACCTGTTGCTGAGGTCTGTAAACGGAGGTAGTGGTATTGGTAGGAATGACCAATGTACATATAGAGGAGGATCACAGAATTGCCTCCGTCAGCATTGCAGGCAAGTAAAGCCAGAGGCAGAGAGGAGAAGGTCTAATATTGTCTCCTCATTAAAATACAAAAATTTATCTATACTGTTCAAACAATTTCTTTTCCACTTTCTTTCTCCCTTCTGGTCATCCCTGAATACCAGCTATTTTGACACTTAAAATAATAGGACTGTACCAGAAATGGTGTGGGCAGCAGGAGGAGGGACGTACTGAGCACTGGTGAGGCCACACCTAGCATACCGTGTGCAGTTTGGGGCCCCTCATTACAAGAAAGACATCGAGGTGCTGGAGCGTGTCCAAAGGAGGGCAATGAATCTGGTGAAATATCCAAAGCACATGTCTTTTGAGGAGCGGCTGAGGGATCTGGGGTTGTTTAACCTAGAGAAGAGGCCTTATCTCTTTCTACAATTACCTGAAAGGAGGCTGTAGCGTGGTGGGGATAAGTCCCTTCTCCCAAGTAACAAGCAATAGGACAAGAGGAAAAGGCCTCAAGTCGCACCAGGGGAGACTTAGATTGGATATTAGGAAAAGTTTCGCCACCGAAAGGGTTGTGAAACATTGGAACAGGCTGCCCAGGTAAGTGGTGGAGTCACCATGTCTGGAGATATTTAAAAGACTTGTAGATATGACGCTTAAGGATGTGGTTTAGTTGTGGACTTGGCAGTGTTAGGTTTATGGCTGGACTTTATTCCAACCTAAACAATTCTATGACTGTAAACATTTATAATTTCTGCACAACTGCAAGCTTCACTTCTACAAATCTTTGTGTATCCTAACCGTCTTTGTATGCTTACAATTCAGGTAGCCCTGTACTGCTGCACTATTTCTGTGTTCGCTAGCCCACAGGTTTGCCCAAGCTTCAAGAAAAAAAAATAAACTTGCCTTCTGGAGACTGAGCAAATAACCTACCCTTAAATATGAGAACATTAGCACTGTATTCATTTCCAGATGACATTTGAGACTGTAATCCATGCTGTGCGGTGTCTGTGGGATCCTCCTTTCCCTGTGACTCATTTACTTCCTGCTTGGCCTCTGAATCTAATTGACTCTTCTAGCTAATTTCGTTTAGATTTTCATTATGATTATGACATTTAACTAGATTCCTTTTATGTTTAATACATTAAAATAGTAAATTAAAACAAGAGCTAGCCACTACTGACATTTGCAGAACACAGACATTTGCAGTTATGTTTCCCATGCACTATGAATTCAGATGGTTGGAGAAGAGTTGTAGAAGGGGAAAGTAGTTCTATTCTTTTGGTTCATTACTTATTTACTTTCTCTCTGTAAAAAAACTTACAGGCAGGGGATGAGTCTAAAGCTGAGATTACCCACATACAATTTGTTGATCTCATTAATCACTGGTTTAAATGATTTAATCTATTTGATTGCAATTAAAGATTCTCCCTCTCTCTCATTAATCATGGCAATAAGACCCTGATTTTCAAAGCTATGTGGATGACTAACTTTTCCTGAAATCAGTGGCAAGAGTTTTCTCCTATGTATTTTATTTAAACAACTCTAAGTCATTGTTCTGTTTTCACACCATTCACGTACAACCCAACAGACACAGGGCTTTAGCTATGGCTTACTAACTCTGCGCCGTTCAAGAATTACTAGGATTTATGCATGTGTGTATATGAGAAGCTGAAAATGAGAGAGAGAGAGAATAACTACAGAAAACGTGTGTCCTAAAATTGCTTCCTCTCAGGAATAACATTTTGACTGCTAGATAAATTACACCGTGTTTGCACTTCTGTGGAGCAATCATGACATCCAGTGGGCATCCCCCTTACTGCAGGGCACCAGTATCTCAGCTTTGCGACAGCGGGACAGGTGATGGGTCACACATGGAAAATACCAAGAAAATCTCCAGGGAAGGAACATTTTCCTTTTTTCTTTTTGTGTTGTTTTTTTTTTTAATACTTTCCATGTGTTCTTCTATTCTTATATTTCTAATTAATAGTCTTGCTGAGAGCAGTAAGTGTTAAACAGTATTTCAAGATCCCAGGATCACAGCACAGAAAGCTGCCTGGCATACTGAGCCCTACAGTTTGATAGTTTTGCCACAAGCTTCAAGTAAAGAGCAGTCAGTGCTGCCCAGAAGCAAATCCCGCACTCACAGGGCTGTCTCAAATGATCCATGATATTCTAGTCTGCTGTGATCTGGCTGTAACTGAGTTTTTCTCATCTTTCACTAAACTACTTCAGTGAACTCACCATTGGTGTAGGGGCAAAAAAAAGAAGAGGAATTTGCCTCCTGCTTGTGACAGAGGGTCACCACTATCTCTGTGGGAGCACAGATTTGGAACATCATGCATAGCAATGAGGAATTCATCAGATCTCATAGATGGCATTGTTATAGCAATGGGATAAATTAAACTGGGTGTGGCTGAGCTGATTAAACACCTTTAAACATTAACGTTTCTTCTTGAGTAATCTGCAGCACCATTTAACACCTGAACACGTTTTCATCTGTAGCTGCTGCTGCACTCATCACTTCCTATTCTTTTCCTATCCAAAACTTCACAATTGCTATGCCTGTGTTATTGCCACCTATTCAGTAGCGCATGGGTGTCTACTGACCATTCTGTGAGAGATTCTTCCTCAGAGAGGAAGACATCCATCTCTCTCCTCAGTTTTTGCATTATTATTTTGGTCAGGGTCAGGTCTGGAGCCAAGCACCAGATTCAGTTTTTAAGCCCACCATCCTCCCAACCTCACTGACTCACTTGGAAGTGACTAAGGCATTGCTGGGTGAAGTTATCACTTAGTCATCAATTGGTTTCAGCTTTAATGCTGAAGGCAAAGGGGCAGAGCATGCCTCTCAAATACAGCTCAAAAGAAATTCCCAGGCTCGATCTAGCTGACTACCCAGGAGTGGATTTGACTCATTTTTCTGTCATCTGGCAGACATCCAGTTTGTCTTAACTGCACTGGTTCCCATTCAGAAAGTTATCTTTCCAACCACTTTTAGGCAATTCATTAAAAAGCTTAAGTCCCAAAAAAACTGCTGGGTCCGCCAGGGAGATGTTGGTAGGAATCAACAAGCAGTGGCTCCAGCTAATCCCTGTGAACAAACCTGCATCCTGGATGCTGCTTAAATGGGAGGATGGGCAAGTCTTAAAGGGGAGAGGAACAGTGACTCAAAGGAGGAAGAATGTGTGAAGCCCATTCATTTCTCCTGGCCCACTCCATTTCACCATTTCACATGGCCAGCAGTGGAAACCCAAAGGCCATGTAAGCAGCCACCAATGCACCCCACACACAGACACTGCCACCACGTCACAGCCCACAGACACACACACTCATCACACACACGCTGCATGCGTAAGGAGAATGATAGTGCTAATTAAAACACAAATTCAGGTTTGTCATTTCATTAGTAACTAAGCAGCAACGGCAGGTGCTGAGAGACACCAGCACTCCTCTCCATTTACACCAGCTCAAATGACTGTGCACCTTTCCGGTGCACGGCACTGCTCTAAAGTCGTTAGAATGAAATGAGGGTAACCTTTTCTTCAGCCCGCCAAGGGACTATGTAACCTTGTAATTACCCAGCTTCAGATAGAGGAGATACATGGTAATTGTGTACGGAAGAGGTCACAGCTTTATGCATCCTCTGACAGACGGCGGGAAGAGAACTGCAGCAAAACCTCTCCAGCAGACCTTTTTAATTTGTTTTCCCCAACTGCATTAAATTTTAACGTCCTCTTTCTGACCCATATGCTAGTATATTTATGAATATGTGATTAACTGGTACCATGGCAGAAAGCCCAAAGTGTCAAAAATTGTTTGGTTTTAATTGATTTTGGCTCTCTTTGAAAATAAAAAAAAAATCTATATTGCACAAATAAAACAGATTACAGAGTTGAGAAGGAAGTAAAATTTAGATGAACTCAAATCAGTGACTGACATTCAATAAAACCAGAGCATGGTTAAAAATCTCTCAGCTGCCCTGTCAGTAAAGCAGAGCTGTTGTTTTTGTTTTACACTCAGCTATGGAGAAGATGTACAGCACAAACATGAAGCAAAAAGGTGTCTTCCCTGCCCCTCAGCGGAGACACCAAAATAACAGAGTGATCACGCTTGTCGTGCAATGAGTGGGATCATCCCAGACAAAATATCCCTAGTGTTAGTCCCCACCAACTTTTGTTAGGAGTGTTAGAGGGGAGCTGAAGACACATACTGTGGTGGCCTGAGATAACTCATGAGAAGTCGATGTCTCTCGCAAGCTCACCACCTTCAGAGAACATTTCTGTCGACTTAGCAAGGAGCAATGCACTCTAAGCTGATAATTTAACCTCTTGCTGCACGACAGGTGAAACACGCTTTGCTGATTCCCTTCCAGTCCACAGTGGAGACTTGTCTTACCTGTTAAGACACGGTATTTCTTATTCCCCGGGAAAGAAGCAAGTCCTTCTCTTGCTAAGTGTGCCACTTGTAACTCCACAGTGAAAACGCTTCTTCAGGAGGTCTGCTGAAATGGCCCTGCCTGAGACTATCCCAAACATCCTCACCCCAACCTACAGGGGACCTGGGGAGAGGAAAAAAGACTCAGTCTTTCTACTGAAGAAGTTTGGACACTCATAACTGCAGACAGACTGCCACACGAAAGGAAAGCAAGGAGAACCCAGTGGTTAAAGCTCTTGTTAATTATGGGTTTGTATGAAGCAACCACTGCTTAAAACAACCAAGCAGGCATCAGAGGAGGTTCTCCTAGTGCTTAACTATACTTATATGAATGGACTTTAATGAGAGAACCTCCTCATCTATCTACTGGTCAATTTTTGACAAAGAAGCATATCATTTCAGGTCCAAGATGTGACGACTGATAGAGCAAAGTGATCCACAGGCACCATAATGACTCCAAGTTTCATGGAGGTGTCTCACTGAGAGTAGGAGCCACCCTTAAATTAAGTCTAAATTCTCCCACACAAGAAGGTGCATCGGAAATGCAGTTGGTTCATATGAGACCAAGTGCTTTCAGAAATATAAGGCTAAGGAACAACCAAACTATTTGAAGGGTGAAGTAGACTTCATACGTACACTCCTGTAAGTGTTGTGTAGGAAATGGGACCTTCTCTGTGCTTGCACAAGCTGTTCTAGGCGTTATTCTTAGTGAATACTGACAGCAAGGGAGAAATAGATGGAGAACACTTACTTAGAAAGCTGTTGAATATGCGACTGGAGCACCAAGCAACCTCAGCCAGAAAAGACATCTCCAAGGCAGGCTCAGACCAGAATCCAGACCACAAATACTTGTATAGGGACAGAGTTTCAAAACAAATCCCTCCCTGCAACTTCCACACGTTGGACAAACAAGGTGCTGCTATCCTTCTCCAGTCCTTTTTAAACCATCTCATGCCACCTATGCAATTGATGTATGTCCTGAAAAGAGGTTCTAGAAAGCACTTTGTTCAGTCACATGTACTCACTAATTAAGGCCTAATGAGATTTTTCATTTAAGTTAACAGATTGTTAGTAAGAACTACAAAAACTGTTAAACATCAATTCTTTTGCTTTTTCTAGAACACAGAGACTGAGGTGCTGACACTTCAGTATTTGTCATCAGCTTAAATTAGTTCTAGTTTTGTCTCTAACAGAGATGTGTTCCCTGTGTTAACATGCTTCTTCTGCCTCCATCCACCTCCTCCTCTGCCTCATTCACCTCTTCCCAGGCAGGAAACACCAAGGGCCAGGCTCTGGTCACTGTTCTCCATTTGCAACTCTGCAATTCCCATGAGCCCAATAAGAAAATGTTCTTAAAATACGTGCCTTTAATTTACCTTTGTAGGTATGTTTACATTACCTTTAAACAGACAGAAGCGCCCGTGATGTTTAGTAAATGTGCTAGAAGCCGAAGTCTTCACAAGCAGCCCTTGGATGGTCTGGACTAAAACAAGGCATGGATGGAAAATTCCACTGTGAAGAAAAAAATTCTAATTGTATGACATTGTCCAGACTTGCTATGCCTCTCTCTTTTCCTCTCCCTCAGCATTATTTCTCTAAGAGCTGTGTTTTCAAACACCTTTTTTTTATGTGCCTTCAGCAACATTTTCCTGTTGGGGAAGGTGAGAGAGTAACGTGTGTTAAACAGCACATACACAACTGCCTCTCGGATAAATGCCTCTTATATAAATCATCAGGACAAAACAGCAGCTTCTCTTCCCTTCTTTTTTACTCTCTCAAAAAAATACCTAAAACACCCAACATTAAATCCAGTGCTACAAAGGCCTTGCTGTCATGTTTGCTTTGTGTGTGATGGGGTCACTGGAAAGTTACAGTGAGGTGAACACGTCCTGCCGTTTACCTCCTGGAAGAAGAGGCTAGGGGGTTTAAAATGCTGTATGAAAGGCATCTTTGCTTGCTTTTAAAACCCCTGGTATAATTTACTCTTGGCTGTCCAGCTGCATCTCCTAAGCTCCAGAGGTCAATTAGGATTTAAATATACTTGCTCTGACCCTTGCGTTCTGACTTTGTAGGCAGAAGCACCTTGCTCTTTCGCAAGGTCTGTGCAGTGGGTGCTATCAGAAGTTCCTCGGCTGCACCAGCCATTTCCCACAGCAATCTTGGAGATCTAGAAAAGAAAAACAGACCTCATATTTCCAGCTCTAAAGCACCCTTGGTCAAGGGGCAAACATCTGATGTCGATGTTATTTGGGGAGCGTGAATGCAGAGCACAAGAGCAAGCCTTCTCAGGAAAGTCTGGTGAGAAAGCCTAAGTGCTGGTATAAGCCTAGCACAAAGGAAAAGAAATGAGAGGGGAAGCCAATCCAAATTTCCCTTTGTGCCTAATCACTAATCAGAAGAAAATTTCACCAGCACGATTTTCTCACTTGTTAGAATAAACAAGACAGAGAAGAGTACATGATCATGACAGAGGCACAACATGTATTATAGCTCAGACCAATCCGGTTTTCAGCAAAATAATTGGCCCTCTCTTTTCACTTCTGCCCCCGAAACAATTTGGTCATTTCAGGGGAGATAATTTTGCATTCCATTATCCTCCTGGGCTGGGAGAGAAATGTAAAATTAATGCCTAAAATCAGAAGGTCTCATGCAGGGCATTTGAGAGAGTGGGAAGATGAAGGGCTGGAGAAACAGGGCAACATCGTACTGCAGCTGGGTCTCAGCCAAACTTCGCTGCTTGTTACTTTTTTTGGAGCCTCAGGGAGTTTGCTCTTCTGGCTTTATTGTCTAAACTGAATTGCAAAAAATAGATTCTTTAAAGGTTTCTCTCCTCATTTAATGCTATTCACTCTGAAGTCTCTTTCCCACATATAAATTCTTGATTTTTTTTCACAAGATCTTCTGTTTAAAAATAAACAAACTGTATGGGAAATGTGATTTTGCTTTTGACTTTAAACATTTGAAATGCAAACCAAGTCTGCTAAGGTCTTCTCTGATAAAATATGGAAAGGTTTTCTACTTTTTTCTAACAATTTAATAGAAGTGTCTCTACCCTTCTGGGTGCATTTGGAAGTAAAAAGAGATTATATAGAATACGTTATTGATCATTCCTGGTGGAACACCCGCAATGATAAATCATATGGAACTGCACAGTTCATTAAACGCTGCCAGGGTGAGGTACTGCCCTTCTGGAGCATGCACTGCACACAGCAAGCAGATGCATTATAGAACCCTCTTATCTTTGGAGGATCCTAAGACTGGTAGGAATTGCTCTCAAAAAAGTTTCACTTTCTTTTAGTTTGATCAGGCAGTTGTGGAACATACACTGAAGACAAGGGGAATATTTGGTTGTGCAGGGAATCCACTAGAAATCAAAGAGCTCACTGAATCGCCCTGTATCTGCCAAGATCATTCCTTTCCCATTCAAAGTCCATCCATACCAAAGCATTCAAACAAAAAATAGTGCTGTTTAGAAATTCAAAATCCTAATGCTAGCATTAAAAATGGAAAGTCACTGTTCACTGTGATTATTTATACATTTAATGATGCTGTTGTCGGCATTACCGATGTTGCTCACCAGTAATTGTTACTTGCTCTTCCTGCCACGACGCAAATAGTAGAATCGGGCACAGGCTCACAGATATCGCTGCAGCGTGTGACACCCACAAATGGATTAATCAGCTCTCATTAGTTGCTAGGTAACTGTGCCTTGACCTTAGTGTCTCTTCAGCCAAAGAGGGACCAGTATGAGGCAATGCTTCATATGTGTGCTGCGTGGCCAGATGCATGTTGTCTCCACATCTGCTCCTGGGCAAGCTGCGTGGCTCACACCCCTGCAAGCTGCGCTACACTGCTAAATAAACTAGCAAATTAGATGCCTGTTCACGTCATGGTATTTCTTACAATTTCTTTCAACACATCTCACGCTCCTCTGTATCAGTCAGTGCAACACAGGCATGACCCAGCAGGGCTGTTTCAAGGCTCCAGGAGCAGTAGGGTCACTCTTTCTTGGTTTTCCAACTTCTGAGTTATTCTGGCTCCACCATATCTGGTATCACTTGGTTTTAATTACACAGTTGCTGTTATTGATTTGTACCACACATCCCTCGAGATCCTAACCAGCACTGTAGAGATTATAAACCTAGGTGAAAAATTGTCTCTGCTCTGACACGTTTACATCACAAACACGTGAAACATGCAAAAGGTGAAAGGAATTCAGATCTCCATTTCACTTGGGTCAAGAGCAGGCAGTGAAGCACAAACAAATGAAGAGACATGTGGAGTCTTGGGATGAGCTGCAGCAAAGCCAAGAACTCAGTTTCTGCTTCATTACTTTGCCATAGTCCAGAGGGAATATTCATGGTCACCATCTCCTGACTCAGAAGCTGCTTTTTCACACAGAAGCCTTTATACGCATTGAATGTAGTCTTTGGAGCAGGACAGCCACACAGAGTAATGGGCTTAGAACAATGTCATGGACTCTGTTTATTTTAGTAAAAAACACAAAAATTCTTGAGAAAATCAATTGTTTGATTCAGGATTAAAGCCCAATCTGCTGTATTAAAAAGATAAAACTCAATACTTTCATGAGTTCTATCAGAATTAATAATGACATTGAAATTCAGGAGATGATAACCACATCTAAAACTACTGCTCTCCTTTTTCAAAAAACCTAAACACACTTTAATTCAATACTGACATCAAGATGTCATTAAACTTGCATCAGGGAATTAGTGGAGGAACATTAATAATAGGTTAAACCTCCAATTAGTCAAATCACCAAATTAATGCAGCAGGAGATTGAATCATGAGATTAAAATAACAAAGAATCTTTACTTACCAATTCTTCAGACTGAAGGGCAGTAGCATATTTGTTTTAGCTTAAACCCACAACTAGAAAATTTTGCCTAAGGCAATAAAAGTAATTAATTTGGTCTTAAGGAGTTACAGAAATCAAATTGTGGTTTATTTTGAGTGATGACTAAGTGCTAACTCAAGAGTTTTCCTTAAAGTTCACCACTTTCCTGATGGCAAATATTTCTTTCTCCTACATCCTTAAGACACAGATTTACCAGCTCATTTAAAAGGAGGAAGTTTCATAAAAGTAAGTAAACAATTTAAGTCTTGTGTCCCTTTTGCTAATCCAGCAAAATACTTCAGTGAACTATACCATGTTACATCCAAGATTTGTTTTTGAACACCTTCCTTATGTGCACTTTACAGAGGGCACACAAGGACAGTCAACCCATGCCCTAGCACGCAAAAGACACATTTCTTTTGAAACCCAATACAGAAGAGGAAAGAAGAGAAAATGTGATGGGTGAAACTATCCTGTAATGATATGCACCAAGGGGAAACACCTCTCAAAAATATGGCTTGTAGTTAAAAGGACCTGAAGAAGAAACATTTGGGCCTGATGCACTCTGTCAGAGAGAATCTTTTTGGATAGCAGTAGTCCAGACAAGCTGCTGGCTGCTCAGGGTCTTCACCAGCTCTCTCCTGCTCTATCTCCACAAGTGTTGTGGATGCTCCTGCACATGCCTCTGCCATCCCAAAAGGCTCTGTGAGCCTTGTATTTTGTCACTCTCTTCCTCGTTGTGCCACCCTCCATGCGCTGGGGATAGTCTACTGGCAGCAAACAGCATGACTCAATGTGGCTGAATGTGAACAGGCTTCAGTCCACAGTCCACCACAAAATGCTTGTCCAAGGCACCTGCTGTCTGGAAATACCTGCTTGTGCAGTTCCAGGAAATAAATCACTTTCCCAAATCACAACCTCAGAGCAGCAGTCCCCTGATTCTTCTCTCAGGTAGTGGTAAGGAGATGTCCATATGGCACCAACATCTGGTAACCAGCCTACGTGTGTCACAGGAATGGCTGGGGCCCTGGTAGCATTCCCGAAAAGGCATAACCTGTCCGAGAGAGCTGATCACATCATTCCTCAATTCTTCTCTCAGGTAGTGGTAAGGAGATGTCCATATGGCACCAACATCTGGTAACCAGCCTACGTGTGTCACAGGAATGGCTGGGGCCCTGGTAGCATTCCTGAAATGGCATAACCTGTCCGAGAGAGCTGATCACATCATTCCTCAGCCCACAAAATAAGTGAACTAAGAAATGTGACCGTATCTGTGCAAATGTTTATATCCATCTTCTAGTGACTTCCGCAAAATTAAAGTATCTTTGATGTAAACACCAGCTGAAGGTTTCTAAAGAGCAAGTTTCACCAAACCATGCCAGGAGACCGCTAGGTAAACTGAAGTATTTGCTAAACTGTTTTCTCAAAACAACCATTTCTGTAGCATACCCACCATCTGCAGCAGTCGTACTGAGCTTCAGAAGGTATTACATTCATAATTTCTGATTCACCTCTGCTATAACTCATTTTGATTTTCCTTTTTTTCTACAGGCAGGATCACTTGATGGGTCTTCCTGTGTCTATTTTACAAACCACTAGCAGGTTTTAATCACCATGGGTACAAACCACTAGAGCATAATTGCTCTAGAAAGACTGAAGCTTTCAGGGTGGGATGGTTTGTTTGGTTTTTTTCCGTAAGTCACACACAACTTGGATCTTGGTAATACATGGGCAAGTGATCAAATGAATTAATAGAGAACAAATATTCCATTGCTGTATAGAAAAGCTTACTAATGGGATTTTTAAGGTGCTGGAAGATTTTACCTCAATGGACAAATACAAGACTAAACAGATTTGATTTAGAGAAGGGAGTTAGAGAAAAACACAAGGAGAAAACTTTAAAACTTTTTACTTAAAAATAAGGATTAAAGTCTAGTTCATTATATCTTTAATATAAAAGTCTGGGAAAACAAGAAGCTAGATTGGGGAAACTAAATCCAGCTAGCTCTTTTTTTTTGTTTTTTAAGATGCCCTAACAATAATGCAGCAGGGTGAAAAGATCAGGACCACTTTATACACATTGTGCTAATTACTGCAAGTACTTAAAGTTGTAATTAGCTTATTATACTGCAGAGAACCTAACATGGCATGTCTTTAAAAAAAATCTCTCTCCAGATCATTAGTGGGAAAGCTAACAACATCTGCTTCAAATAAAATCAACCAATTAGCGCAGGCAACTTCACATAGTTTGCAATCAGAGAATTATATTGTGCCAAGTGCTAATTTCAATGTGAATTCTATCTTCTTCTTATATCCCACGCTTATCTGCCAGCACAGCTGGTGTTTAACACCACTGACTTCAGTGAAGTCTCCAAAAACTTATGTTAATTTGAAGTAACCTAATCAGAAGTGTGCAATACAGACTGGGCTTGATCTCAGCTTAATTAAAGCTGACCTTGTCATTTCGCTGCATGTAAAACACCAGAATCTCACCATTTATCACTCAACTATGATAAATATGCAGCTTATGTATGAATCAAGGAAGACAAGCTCTGTACCAAAGGAGCTATTTTCAGATATCAAAGCTTTATTTTAACATACTGTAAAATGCCACTCGCCTATGGCTGCCAGCAAGTAATTCAAAATTCAGAAACCCCGAAATAATCTCCAAAAACTCCTTCCAAAATTCACAAACAAGACACCATTGCCAGGCTTCCTCTTTTGGTTCACTATCATAATCATACATCAAAAGCTGACTATTGTCACTCACATTAGATGTGAAAGACAAGTTGCTTTTTGAAATTGTTTGTCCTTGCTCAGGTATGTTGTTACAGTTTCCCAAGCAGACAAGGTGAAAAAGATGAACCTCAAAATGAAACCACAGGTTTTTGCAAAGAATTCAACATGGCAAAACATATCGATAAGAAACTGACTCATAAAGTAATTTATTTCTTTATCGCAGTTTATGTCTTAAATCAAATACTGACAATTTTGTGTACTTGAGTGTGTTCATCAGTTACACTTGCTGTCAGATAAATGTGGTTACTAGGCTCAAACTTTAGACAACCAGTGTTATGTTTCCTGTAGAGTTAATACTGGGGAGTAAGCTCGCAACGCATGTTTTGGTTCAGTCTCTGAAGGACTCTTCCCGTCATCCCTCACCTGTCAGATACCTGATGTTACTTTACTCCCCTGAGATCCCCCCAGAAGGTGCCTGCAGTGATGCTCCTGTGAGCCCCACGTTGGAGCCTGCACACAAGCTTAGCTGCAGATGAAACTCCTAGCATAGACTTAGCTTATACCAGCAAAAAATCTAAACCACTTTGCCACTCCGGCTGATACTGACTCACGTAGCCAAAAGAGCACTAATGGAAGCACTTTTCCTGTCAGGGTAGCTGCATCAGTGCGAGGGAGACACCTGACAGCTTGCCTCAGTGGAACTGCAGCGACCAGCCATGCATCCAGGCATGGCCTCCTGCGAATGCAAGGTGAATTACACTAACTCAAAGCTTTCACTGAGACTGCAGGCAATATAGCTGACCTCATGCTTTCTGAGGGCAGAAGTAAACACAGCCAACTCCCAAAGCTCAGCTGAGAGCCGTGTGATCCAGTGTAAACATCTTTATCTGCTGGACGTGCCTGCAGGAGCAGGGTGCTCGCTGCAGGGAGTGGGGAGGATGGAGCACAACCTGAGCACCACTTTTCTTAAATCAGAGACCTGAAGCAAGCAGATAAACTGAATTCCAAAAATGCCTTCAATATGTAGGTGGAGCAGAGTGTGACTGGCTCAAATATATCCGTCCATGCTGCAGGTGGCGAGGTGAGGTGAGATGCACCCAGGTGAGATGCTTGAGCAGCTTGTCCTGTCTGCCCCAGCAACACAAAGCAGTCAAACAAACACTAACTACATTTACTCCTAAATTCTACAGCTCCAGCATGAAGGTTTTCTGTTAGATCTGGACTAGTTTCCCAGTTATTGTGTTTCAGTTTCACCTGTTTATAAACTGCTACCCCTCTATCGTCTTCCTGTAGTTGGGTTATTTCCTTGTTAGCAGTTTATGTACTTGCAGGAGGTTAAAGAGAGGCTCTTCCAGTGGCGGGTATTCAGCTTCTCATTTCAGGTGGACATTTTTGACTTTTCATCGTGTCAAGAATCAGTCTTTCCTCCTCCTCTCTCACGTTGCTTTCGAAGTTTCTGGTTTAACATTGAAAAAGGCAAGCAGCCTCAGTGACTATGCAAGGAAAGGGACTATGTGAACAAACTTTTCATATGCAGCAACAGGAATAAATAATGAGTAATAATCATGACCAAAGACACTGTGCTGCTTTTTGGCAGTATCACAACATCTCCTTCTCTTTCTCCTATCTCCAAGCCCCTTTGAGTCTGTATGCGTACTAATGTAAATGTATATTTGTGAGTGAATGTATGTACATTTGGGTATAATTCTATTACAGCATGTATCTGTTTTAAACATGTAAATTTATCATCCCAGGTGTTCAATCTACAATAAAAGCTCCCTCTAGAACAATGACTCACACGGAGCAATTGAAAACATATCCAACAGCTCTTTAGAGTGAGACTTCATACTACACAGACAAGTCAAGTAGGTAACAGTATATGACAAAACATAAATTAAACTGATCATCATCATGGACTTATTGTTAGGACTGGATCATTTAGAGAATAAAGCCAAGAGCAATTTCTTCCCAAGTTAGACTTCACTGAATACTGTAGGTAGCAAGATAAAAGCAGAGAAACCTGGAAACCCACTTCTCATAAAAGACTCTGTAAATACTCTCACAAGTTAAAGAAGCAATAAAAGAAGCTCTGAAAGTTACTTAATACGGCATTCTGCAATGCCAAAGCTGCATCCTAGCCAAGCATCAAGCCTTTTTATGAAGTCTGCCTCGTACAAGACCTGTATGAAAGGGCTGCGAAGCTCAATGCTCCCAGATTTAGCCATTTATAAAGAAAGCCTTATTGACTAGAAAATGTTCTGAGGGGCTTGTCTGGGCTTAATTATGGTGAGTAGATGTCTTCTTCTTCCTGTACACTACACAGTAATTGGTGTGAGCTAGAGGAACACAAAGGTGTTTGCTATCACTTCCGTCCCTGCATGGGGCCATAGCATCATCCCACTCCTAGCCCAGAGGTAGTTCAAAACTGAAATAAAGTGGTTGTGATTGGGTAAGACAAAAGTTCTAGAACTAAATAAAATACATTTTGCCTCAAAACAACACCTCAGCACGTAATCAGGGGTGGAAAATTATCGCTTTAAAGCTTTTTATAGAGTGCTAATTATTATTGTTTATTCATTACTTCTTAAGCAATGGCTACACAGTTCATTTGCAGCGAGGGTGCATATCTAGGCGAGATCGTGCTGTAAGCCAGGTAACAACTCTGAGGGTGAAAGAAGCTCAAGAAGCGGCATGAATTCCTTTCTTTATGAAAGAAAGGGTTTCGTTTCTTGCAAACTGGTATCGTAGCCAGCTGTGTCACTAAACAGAGCATTACCAAAGCACTTGCTTCTAAAATCAAGTGCTACATTTACTTGAACTATCTAGCCAGGAAATTAAGACTATTACACAATTTTCAGAACAATAAAATTAAACTCTCTGTGAAATACATACAGGCCAAAACTGGCAACTTGCCAGTTAATTAATTGGCAAGTAATATCGTTGTAGGGTATTAGCGAGTTTGGGCAGGAAACTATATCACATCCATATCACATCCTTGCAGAGTGCTGGAAACAAGAGTTTCATTCCCAAGCGGCACTGTCATACTATAAAAAAGCCAACATACCACAATGTCTCCTCAGCATCAAGGAGACCATAAGGCTCATAGTGTCTGGGAGAGTTACTTAGTGTTCTGAATGCCTTAAGTTCATCAAACTTATTTTATATTGACTCATTTTATATGCAATAGGCTTTAGCTTAATCTTGTCGTGCACCTATAAGCCATATGTTTAAGTTTATACAGCTTCACTTATATATAATAGTTTATATTTTGTTTATATACTCTTAGTTTCTACATCCAAACTTTATTTTTCAGTTCCCCAAGAAAGATTTTCATTCTCTCCCTCTTTTAGAGAGTTTCTTACTTTTTTACTGCATGACTGAATTCAAGTGACTCTAGTGTCTTGCGATAACAGTAAATTAGACTGGCAATGCGCACAGCTGTATAGAAATGCATCATTGACGTTCAAGCATCATGCCATAGTGAAAATCTTGATGCAAATCATCAGACCTATCAACTCTCCATTCAATAACACAAGATGAAGCTGTTCTCCAATGTGGTATTGCGGTCTGCGTATAAAACCGACGGGAGAAGTCTAAACCCATAGAGTTTATTCATAGCAATACAAGTCAGTACACACTGAGCTCTGGTACATAACTTAAAATTGAGCTTCAGTCAGTTCCTGGCACATGTTCCAGGATTTTAAAAGGTAGAAAGGCAATTCTCCAAATTATATACCTACTGACAGCTGACTTTCTTGAATTATTCAAAAGCAAAAGCTTTTGGGAATCAATGCGTCAAGCCGAGCAGAGTTTAAATGTAGAGTGTTGAAACCGTGAGATTTAAAACGTACGTAACCTTCAAGTGTATTGCCCCTGTGCCATACCAACAATGCTTGACACACAAAGGTGTAAGTCAAACAGTGTTAGAGTTGAGGGCACGTGGGCAACTTACAGTGCAGAGAGTGCCATCCTGAGTGTAGGCAGGGTGGCGAGAGGAACCTGTACACAGTTCTTAAACTTTTGCCTGACTTTCTGCTGGCTCCCTTTATTTTTGTTTTTAAGAAATCCTTTTCAATATTATTATTTCTCCTCCTACATTCACAGATGCTCTGTTTTATTACTTTAGTTTTGGCCCAGGAGTTCTGTCTCATCAGAAGCCACAACCTTCCATGACAAAAAAGGTGTGTTCAGTTAAGAGACATTCATACAGCTGAGCCCCCTGCGAAGGAATGTAGCAGCTTAGCTTCCAGTCGTATAGTGAGAGGACAGGTAGAAGAAAGATTGCGCTTTAGCAGCACAACATGTTTATTGTTACAATTTCATATAAGAAAAAAACAATTATCATTGTCCTATAATTATAGTAACACAGGTTTGAGTATTAAGGTACACAGCATTTGGGAGAATTTTCTTTCCTTTTCATTACTGCTTTTCCCTCAAGTTCAAATCTTCTTCAGTGTTCCATGTGAAATTAGTTCACGACATTTTAACCAGTGCTGTTACTAAAACATAGCACAGCAGACATTTACAAATGACATGAGGAATGCAACCCTGCAGTGATTCAATCTGAAGTTTTACCCCTCTGGGACAGAAAACAATATGCAAAGCAGCAGCAGTGGCAACAGCATATGAACACCATACAGCATGGATTTACTTGAAGATTTTTTTCTTTTTTCTTAAAATATTGTTACTGCCATACTCATCATGTAAACACAATTAATTAATAGATATATTGTCATTGATCTTAAAAGACTAAAAATATCTGGCATTATAGATTGCTACAAATAAAAGCAGAAAAAAACTTTCTTAGGTTGGAAAACCATTCACCCTAACCATTTACTTTTTATCACAGAAATGAAATTGGACATCCATGACCTTATGTCCCCTAGAAATCACCTGCTGCTTGTAAATGCAATAGGTAAAGGAAGAGCTGTACTAGGAGGCCGAGCCAGTGCTCTAAGAGTCAGGCCTCTCAGACTGACCAGGCAGTATATGTATATAAGCAGGCAACAGCCCTTAAAATGCCAGCTCTCTCAGGTGACATCCTGCCTAGAGTGGCAACTACTGCTGCAGTTCCAGTTCAGCAGCAGCTGTGAAGTTGCCAGCTGGTGTCCTGAGCCAAGGTTTCCTTGCATTTATTGTTGCTTAATGGGAACAAAAATTATTACAAAGGATCTGCCAACATGATAAAATGCTACAATTATCCTAACGGAGTATTACCTATAGATACTTCAGCAAGGAAAGCGAAGGAATCATTCTCTACAAAAGCTAACCTCAGTACCTCACATTTTTTCTTTTCTGTGGTTGTTTTACTTATTAGAGAGAAATGGAAATAGAAAAAGACTAGGATTCTCTAGAAAATAAGAACAGGGAAGGCCAGCCCAAACAGAATGTTTCCTCTTTCTCCTTCCTTCCTTTGTTTTATGACCTTTACCTCCCATGGCTTATTTCCTCAAGAGTCAAGATCATGTTTGGGAAAATACCCAAAGTCTTCTGAAGTTTGTGAATACCCAAATAAAGAATTTTCCAGAGTTCTTTCTGCATTCATTATTATTATATGTACTAATTACTACTTTAATAAAACATTTTAGGGGCTGCCGAACTCCGTAGCCCAATAGAGGCAAGGCTGCTGTAGCTCCATGCCCCCAGATCCATCCACCAAGTAGCACAACCATGTAGGTACACCACACACGCATGTATACAGCACATATATATGTATACACCCAACAAACCACACAGAACAGTATTGACAGGAATACTCTGCATTCACGCAAACTCAAACAGTGCCAATGTCCTCTCTGAATGATGAGGATAAATGTCTGTTAATGGGAAATACAACCACATCCAAGCACAAAATACGGATTCCTCCTACAGCTGACCTTACAATTTCAGTCTATCCAGTACCTGGATGTTGGATCACAGGTCTGTCCAGCTGCCAACAGATGGTGTGCAAACCCCACTCTGACTGCTGGTACACACCCCTCACTTCACAGACACGCACACGCACGCATTCACATGCAGACTCATCATCAGACCCACAATAGCTGACACCCAGACAGGTCTCTCAGGCCATGCTCAGTGTACCTAGTATTTGTCTTGGAGCCTCTGGTCCCTTCAGTAGTCAATTCTTAGCCTCTCTGCTCTTCTGGTATCCGGCCCAGACTTACAGCTGGTTCAATACCTGTCTCCCAGGCCACTTATCCATCTCAGCAGGTAGTCTGGTTCAATATTCACTGGTGATCACACACTGACAAGCGCACCTTCACATGCTCTATGCACTGGCATCTTATAGCCTGTGATCCTACTCGTTACTGGAGCAGAACTACACACACACACACATTTTTACATAACCTTTTCACATGAGGCCAACCCCTTATCTCTCTATTTTCCCCCTTTTTTTCCTCCCCAAGTCACCTTGCCCCATCTTTGTTTCCGTCTCCAAAACATTCCATAACAATCTTGGACAGTCCCAGAATACTCTTCCTGGCTTCCCATATGAAGTTTCTTATCCCTATAGGCTATCCCTGCTGTCCAAAAGGTGCTCCAGAGACCCCTTCCACTGAGTCATTGTGATAGGTGTCACCTTCAGACCAAAGGTGTTAAGGGTCGAGGGACCGATATACCTCGATATACCTTAACGGAATCCCTCTGTCCTGATAGGAAGGGATTTAATAGGGAAAGGAAGAAGTTCACACCTCGGTCTATTCGGATAGCTGAAACAAACTTTAATATCGCTGTGGTAGAATTAGATTCCTCTCGCGCTGGGTAGGGGGCCACGGGCACGGGGACCCTCTGGGCAGCTGCTTTCAGTCCCCACGGCTTATCCCGCAGGGGAGCTCAGTTCTTGGCTTGAAAACGAGAAGGGAAACTCAGTTATCAAACCCGGTTCTCAACGAAAACTTACAACAGGCACAGCTTACAGTCTGTGTCTCCTCGGGCGATCCGGAGGATGCAGGTGTGGGCCTCGGCTTAGTCTCGGGCTGCTGTTGGGCTGGCCGATTGGCAGATCGATTCGTGGGAGGATTCAGTTCCCTGCGTGTTGCTTTATAACCTTAACACGTAACAGTGCACCTGACTCTCTTTTGACCAATTCAATGTGAGGTTAAAGTACATGCAGGGAATGATTCCCATTTGTCCAGAACTCAAAAACAAGGAAGTTTAGCCCAAACCGGGACAAAAGGGCTGGTCAGCCTCCCCTGACAGCATGGGGAAAGGTTAGAGAAGGGTGTTATTCAGATTCCCCACTGCCATCATTTCTCCATACACCTACAAGTATGTGGAGACAAGATTTTTTTAACATTACCCAACAGAACTTATTAATGCCGTGTCATCAGAAGACATAAGGTGCGATAAGCAACAAGAGAAAGAATAGTGCTGTAGGCTGAAACAGAATAGATGTTCAATACTGCCAGCTGTGTGATGAATCCATATTGATCCTACAGAAAGTACATCCATTATATGAGATGTAGTTGGCTCCATGCTGATAAGTCATTGGGGAGAATGCAATGATATACAAGAATCAATGCACGACTTCTCTCTTTTTCCTACATGGTAGAACAACAGTATCACACTCTCCCACACCTACTCAGCTTTCCTTTAGCCACCCACCTTCATTTCCTAAGAATGATCTTCTCTTTTTCCTCACACACAATTCTCATCTTTTCTGTTTTTACTTTTCCCACGTCCTTCTGAGACACTTGCTTCACTTTGGCTTGGTCTGAGAGCTAAGAACTATACAGTACCGTACCCTCCCTCAGTGCCATCTGCCTTTGTCTGGTCTCTAGTAGGCTTTTTTTTTCCCATTTGTACTGCAGAATCACATACGAGCATGGACAAGCTAACAGTATGTTTGTATCCCTACCTAACAGCTATAAACTTCCACCTATCAACCTCTACCTCAGGAAGAGACCACAGCCTAAGCATTTATGGCAAACATGATTGCTTCTAGGTTTTCAGAACTGGTAGATATGAAGCAGTCTGGGGTTAGTAACTCAAACTTGTGAGAACAGGTCAGAATTCTAAGGTCCTTGTGTAAGGAATAATGATTAGGACAGGAGATATCAGAATCCAGATTTTTGTTCAGAGTGATTATGTGGCTTCCTGAATAGGACATTATGCACTGGTCACTATGACCCTTTCCTACTGACGAGACCATGCACACATCATCCATGTTCACCAAAATTCATGTATTACATTACATAGTGAAAAAATCAGAGATTTGCTGATTCAAATGAGTACAGAATTTATTGCATCTGCTACATATGGTCTTCTCCAATCATGTTACATGTATCTGAGTACTCACCTGGCAGACATGAAGCAAACTCTGGTCTTATATTTACCAAAAGTTCGGTGTGATTCCAACAGATAAGTAGATACAAAGTCACGTTTAGACAGTAGACTGAAGCGTTTTGATTGTGATGGACATTGATCGTGTCATGAGGCCTGTGACGACAGCATTCAAGAGACAGACTAGATTATATCCTAACTAGATGCTATTCTTTTGTGAAAAGGCACGCCTCAGTTCTCCCTGTGATGCTGTATTTTTAAAGCTCTTTCTCCACATTTGCCCTCTTTCTGAAATCAAAATTTACTTTCTAATGAAGTTTAATCAAACATTGATCAAGGTGCAAGTTTAAAATTTCCTAAACCAGGTCTTACTTCCTTTTTCAGCTTCAATTCCATTTTAAACTAGTCAGCATTTCTTTTACTTAAGAGAACTTGACTGCTCTTAAACAATATGTTTGGAGGGGCACAGAGCTGACATTCTGTTCCCAGAACAGGCAGGCACATGGACAGGCATATAGCTTTGGGAGCTGAGAAAATCATTCCTCCTCCACACTCATTCTTTCATTAGTTTTCCTTCTGTGTCTGCCAAAAACATTGCCAATTAGTGCTAATCATGGTATGGACACCTGTCCACGAGAAAGAAGGCTGGGAACAATTACACAGTCATTTTACAAAGCTCATGGAGCAGCTGTCACACAGTAATGACTTTCAGTCACTGCTGGCTTTGACTATTGCAACAGGTGGCCAAAAGGTGAAATATCATTTATGCCATTATCTGCTTTCTTAGTTATTCTAGCCTGGGTTTTCATTTCTGCCTCTACATTCCACGGCACTTAAGCTTACAATGAGTATTGACAGCTGTAATGTCTATGAATGTGTATTGCCTGTACTTCTACCAAGTGTAAGAACTTTGCATATATGAAGAAATGTATATTTCCCAACACTTCGAGAAGATGCAATGGTAGACATTTAAGCACACGGAGTTTTAAAATGGAAATTGGAAGTCATAAACTGGAAGTCTATTTGAGTTTCACAGGAGCTGATTTCTCATAATCCCTACAGATATGTAGCACTTGACATGTTCCTAGAATCCTCTTTTTATGGACGTGATCCAGTGAGCTCAGGTGGTGCTGCTTGTGCCAAAACCTCTGGAAATCAGGAATCATATTCACTTCAAATGTGGGATGAGAAAATGAAGACTGTCCAAGTAGCAGCCAGATGTGTAAATCCTGGTCTAAGCAATTTTTCCATTACTGTACAGGAACTCTTTGGCATATAACTGAAAATACAGTTCTCCATGACAGCACAGCACAAGTTTTCCATCAGGAGCATGCCATCTCTTCTTGTAGTCCCCTGCCTTAATTACTCTGCTTTTTTTGACTTTAACATGTCCAACAGACAACCACTTCCTTAACATACCTTACTCATTGTCAGGACAACTCTGTGCTATATACTGTATGAGCAGAGATCCTGAGGAAAGATAATGTGTGGAAACAGTAGGAGAAATGAAGTTTGTGAAGACTTATTGTGGCCTACTCATTATTAATCTTTGCTAAATTAACATTCTTTCCACAGAGTCTACGTGTGTAATTTCCCTTTTTCAAAGAGTGAAACGCAAATCCTTCGCTACAGAAATCTGCAGGCAGCCACTCAGCACTCAGCAGCAGGGTCAAAGCTATTAGCTGCGCTGCACAAATCTCTGGATACTTCTACTCAGGGTACTTCTACTATAAATTATCCTTGTGAGCGGAATCTGCACGAGAGAGGGTTGAAGAAGAACCTTTGTCAGGTAGCACTGGTTTCATTCTAGATTCTGAGATCAGGTAGCCCAAGCCTTGCTGCTGCACTCTCCTAGGTGGGACCCCCATCAGCTCCATTTCCTCTAGGCTGGCTGAATGCCAGGCGCAGCTCTTTCCCATAGCACAGGCTCCATCAAGCAGTGACTGCTCTCCAACATGCTCTGCCTGTTCTGGCCTTTCTCCAAGGCTCATACCAGCCACCTCCTCCCAGGCACAAAAAGACTCTTCCTTACAGTCAGGTCAGCACTAGCAGTTTACGGATCTGAACAGTCATCTTTCGGGAGGAGAAACGATAAACAGGTTTTACGTCGTGAACTGTCACGTCGAGTCACACCACGTGCTGCCGGCTGCGCCGGGGGCAGGGCAGCAGGAGCCCCGCCGCTGGCGCTGACCGGGGGGCTGAAACGGGGGCTCA
>NW_010406336.1:46703-48770 GCF_000710305.1 Buceros rhinoceros silvestris | reverse complement strand
TCCCCTGTCTGAGGCCCTGGCCGTGGTGCTGCAGCCACCACCCTCCGCACCATCCCTCCTGGCGCTCTGGATTACAGCACCCTTTGGTCTAAAGGTTGCAACTGAGACAACACAAGGCCATACCCTTGCAGGAAAACCATTTCTGAAGCAGTTTCCTGCCCATGTCTCCTTCCAGACTTATTAGCCAAGATGTATGATACGGTTTTGCTCCAACAGGAGAATGAGAACAACATTTAAGATTAAACTTACTTCAGAAATGCCTTGCACATATCCTTTCTTTCTAAGACTTCATGGACTTCCAAAAACCTCATTAAGCTGTCACTTCATAATCTTTAATTAACCTGTCTGTCCGTTAGATTTGGGTTGGGTTTTCAGCCATCTTTACCTTAGTGAATCTGGTGATTTTGGTCCTATATGTTAGAGCTGGGTTGACTGACTTCTTGACAACAGAGGTCAGACTACCTTAAATCACCTTACTCAGAGGCAGAATGATAATCTGTATAAAAGTATTTCATGAGAGAAAAGTAGGTGGGGGAGGTGGCAGGAGGAATGGCTAAACTTCTCATGAGACAGATCTTATGTCTAGCTTATCCACAGATAGCTCAGAGTTTATGAATCACTAAGTTTATATAAAGCAAATATGGTGAAAACATAGATGTTAAAACATCAATGTCAATGTTATCTGTTCTCATAAGTACAGGACAGACGATTATTTACTGTATTATTTATTTAGTTTTGAGTTTGGTAACTGTGCATTATAGCCAGCTGTTTTTTAAGAAAACACTGACACTGTTAATACTCAAAATTATTCTTGGAAATTTGGTTTCAATTCGTCTTAGATGTATATCCTGGTTTCTTATTTCAAAAACCACATGTGGATTGATCATCATTATTCCCTTTGGAAAAGACCTGACTTATTCTGACAATTAAATACAGGAAGCAGAATCTTTCACCCCAAATTTCTTGCTGGATTTCTGGCCTTCAGAAACCACTACATCCAGGCCCAAGTATCTTGCTCAGTCAGAATCTTAGACAGGTCTAACAGACAGAAATATAAATTCCATGACAGCAAATGTCTCTTCTTTCATCAAAGAGACCTCAAAATCAGGATGATGCCCAAACTATCCTAGAGGCAGCGATGCAGGTATTGTGAATGTAGAAGTTTTCCTTCTACTACCAAATTATTAAAAAATGAAGGATTTCTGTTTGCTAAGACTGCTAGTCTAATGCTGTAATCAAACCCTAAATTCCCTTTTAAAAGTGTGTTGGAAAGAACAGTTACTTTCACCATATAAAATACTTCAATGTGCAAGCATGTTTTTAAAGGAATATCTCTAAATTTGGCAAACCAATAGTGACCGTATTCATTTAAAATTCAATCAATTGAACCCAATTATGCAATTAATTTAGGAAAAAATTAAAATCGTGTAACAGTTGAGATGATATCAAGTCTAAAGCTTTCCAAAATGTGACTGTTGGCTGAAGACCAAAGGAAAAAGTTCTGACAAGCAGTCTGAATTGTTTTTGAAGTTCAGTTATTGCTTTTTCTTTAAGTTCTGCTTTGAAACAAAACATTATCAAGCAGAAATAGTAATTTCACAGTTGGCAACACTTGGCATTCAGCAGCAGTTCTTATAGCACTTCAGCAGTACAGAATCTGACTCATTACTCATCCTTAGGCAGCACAGGCTCATCCTCTTACCTCCAGCAGCTTCTCCTTTCTCTTGGTTGAGTAGGAACATTAAGGATCTCAATTGCCCAATGTACTTCAGAGTGGCTTATCAGTAGCCCAAAGTTAGTAAAGGAAAGTTTTGACACTGAGACTCAATCATTCAATGATGAGTGGAAAACTGGCCAGAGACAGTGATTCTTAGTTGGTTGCTCGAACAGTTTGTTCTTTTCTCATACGGTGATGTTTAGGAAGCAGGCCACATGTTTGCAGGATAGAAAAGGTCACTGGCATATGTTCAGGTGACAGATTCATTTGCAGTGCACAGTTATACTCCAGGAGGAATCAGCCAGGCAGTCAGCCAACAGAGCCTTGAACCACAGCCATACATCTACCAA
>NW_010406336.1:41492-46617 GCF_000710305.1 Buceros rhinoceros silvestris | reverse complement strand
AAAAAAAAAAAAAAAAAGAAAAAAAAAAGGCTTTCTGAGATATTCCATCGCCACATTTTTTTATGCCAAATTATTTTCTTTGTTCTTTTGGGAGAGACCTTCTCAGATACTGGATATTCTCACATGCAAATACTGCTACATCTGGAATTGGAATGGGAATATCTGTATTCTGGGAAGGATGAGTTCATTTCATCACTTTTAGGTCAGCTTTTAGAACTAAGGCATAAAAGCATGCATTTCTCACAAATGAAAGGGAAAGCTCAGATGAAGACCTCAATGTTACAAGGTGAGGTAAAACCAGAGAGACAAATTCCATCCTGGGATCCTTCAGACTGGACACACAGGTTTTCCAACCAGATGTAAATCTGCAAAATGTAAAACCACTACAAAGAAAATAAAACCATTTTAGATCACAAGGACACTATTGAAACTTCATCTGCTAGTAGCAACTGCAGTCTCTGTACAATCGGAGCAGGAATATGACTGTGCAAGAAAAGGCAGAAGCAATAGGACAGCTTCTCTGCTGCTTTTCTGCGCAGCATTGAGTGATTGGCACAAATCAGCTCCTCCAAGTTGAAGCTACTCAACAAGATCCATCACTCACATTAATTTAAGGGCAAAATTCCTCTTGTCAATAAAGGTCACAAGATTTGTTCATTCTGAAGCTGCACAGTTGTTTGGAAAATAAATAAACTTGCTCAGTGCAAAACCAAGGAATCTTTGAATCATTAGCAGCATTGCATTGGTAATAGAAATGTGATTCTTTCCCTTTTATGACTTCTAATACCAAGACAGCTTGCCCCCTCAGCTGAGAAAATCTTTCTAGTTTCTCCTGGTGATGTACTAAGAGCTTTAGTGATAAAAACCTATGAACCTAAATTTGATGATATGAGCCAGAAGGACTGCTGTGAGATTTCAGTTCGTACTAAAGCTCAGCAGCTGAGCAGAGATCATTGGGACCATCAGCATGGCTTTAACAAAGTAAACCAGACCAAAATGAAGGGAAAAAAACTATCCATATCTGCAAGTTTGACTGCAGAGAGCCCTGAAACCGTAGCACATTGAAGCAAAGAATGTCTTTCTTCTTGAAATTACTGCAAGCTGGCTGTATTCAGAATATGAGAAACACTGCAGGAAAACAAAAAAAAAAGATGGCACTCCACAAAATAATAACACACAGTAAAGAAAAATAGGGGAAAAACCACTTACATTCTCACCACATTTTCCTCTTTGATACAACAAATAACTTCCATTCGTAACAATGGGAATTACCCACAACAAATGGAAAATAGGCCCCAGTCTGCCCAGAAATTGGTGTGAATGGAAAACTCAGATTACAGGCAACAGCAAAATATATTTCTACTGATAGCTCACTTTTCTTCTGCTGTTCTGATTCCTATTCCCTCTTTCTTTTGGGGAAAAGCATATTTTCCAATTTTTCTATACTGAAATTCACATTCAAAATGTACCACATCTGGCACCTTGCGAATTCTAGCCTTTCAATGTTTTTGGACAGAAAAGCAGAAAATCTCAACTTTTTCACAATGAGGCACCAAAAAAGCATATAGGAAATAATGGAAGTCATTTCCAGAATACTTCAGCTTACTGTTTATACTTCCAGAATGCAAACATATAAAATGAAAGCAAAGTATGCCTTGATAATGCACAGTATCTTTTTCAACAAAGCTGGTAGTTTCCATGAAATATTTTAATTCCATTTAAAAATTCTAGCTCTAGATTTTATGTAAGTGCTACAATGCATACAGTTTATGAAGTTTACATATATAACTGTATAGTTTATACAGGTTATATAGAGAGAGTGATCTAAAAGGGCACAACTGTATTAAAAATCCTCGGATCAAAAATCTGCAGATTATGCTTGGATCTTCCCTGTCTGGAGATAAACGTGTTGGCTTTCTCCCTAGGGAGATGTCAAAGTCTGGACAGAGCTATTCGGGAACAAAGGCAGCTTGCTATAGAAGACAAGTGTGTAAACTGTGCTCTCCTCTGTGCTTGCTCAAGATCTTACACTGTCTTTTTTCAACCCTGAGCATATCTACCCCCAGAAGCTGCTTTACATCATAGTGAAGGAGACTTCTACTCCCTGTCTTGGAAATGTCCGGTTCACCTGCTTTGATGAGGATGCAGCTACATCACTGCTCAGTAAATACCAGGTTGAGATCAGCAGATGTGACACTCCACAGACCAACTATCAGAGCTGAGGCTTTTTTCTGACCTAAAAGGACATTCATTTTTCCAATGTGAATACCCTTTTTCATTTTAACTTTTTCCTTAGTCCCACACCTGTTTCATCTTTGCATGTAGCCAGCTACACTCTCTGAGACTAAAGAAGCCATGTTGCAAAGTCTGTGGTGTCAACACAGCACAAGATATCCAGACTTAACTAAAGAATCAAACCTCTTTCCATCCAAATTTTAACAACTAAATAAATAAATAACCCAAACAGAAAAAAAAAAACCAACACCTTAGCAAATGTTGTGATTAGCTTTAGTCTTTTGAAATTTTCTCAGGAGACACATGAAATGTTGAACCCGAATACAACACTACAGTCCTTTGAGTGTGCCCTTTTTTATGATTTATAATTTAGAGGTCCCACAATTTCACAAGTTTTAACCTTATTTTGGTTTTCATTAAAGTCATTCAGACATTTCCAGCCTTGCATGGTGTTAGACTAGACTGAACTGTCAAATATTTTCTGATCACACTCTCCACTCAGCTTTGTTCCAAGAAATGCTTTATCATGGTATGACAAGCCTGTGACCATTAATGTGATGAGGAAAAAAGGAGAAAGAATTCATCTGCTAACAAGACAGACTAGCACAGAAGAATAGCTGAAAACTAGGTAAAGAAATATGTAACAGAACAAATACCGTTGGAGAGAAAGTTTTTCAGAAAATTAGACACAAAGAACAATTTCTTATTCTGTAATTTTCCTGTTTCAGCATTTCATTGCTAGTCCCTTGTGGCTGTCCATACAATTGCTTAGAGAACATACTTTTGTATGGATAACTTGACTCTTTGTTCAATAAATAATAATAATTTTATTCCAGTAATAAACATTTAATATAACAGATTGAATATTCCAAAAGTGTGTTGATACAAATATAAAGAAAAACATTTGCCATTTATTTTTTTGCCATCAACTTCAAAAGAGCTACAAGAGCTTTTTTGAGTTTTATGGTTGTCTTTAGGACAATGTCATTATTGAGTCCATATATGATACATTAATTGTGATCCCTATTTAGTCTTCAAAGGGGAGGTTTTAAAACAAGTCCATACCAAGAATTACAATCATTACTAGCGAAGTCTGGAGATTGCAGTGATTGGTGGAGTGGCAAATAATGAGGAAGATACTTGCCTTTACAGAAGGATTTCAATTGCATGGAAAAGTGGATCCAATACATTGAAAAAAATATCTTGAAATACAACCTTGTGTGATGCTGATCCCACCCACTGGATAGGAATACAGAATCCAGGAATGCGGAAGTTGTCAGACTGAGCAGCATGAAGGGTTGCTTCAGTCCTTGATATCAAAAAAAGGGGGGATATCAAGCAGTAGAGAAGGCATTTTGCTGCTGCACAGGGAGCTGGCCAGTGGGAATACCAGGCCAGGCTCATGTGTCCACAGTGATGTGGAGCATGTTCACAGGAAGACAGAGAAAAGAACCAAAGACTTGAGAGCAAAGTATGTGTTGCAAGACTTAGGGGCTCAAATCATACCTTATGAAAAACAAAACAGAGAGGAGGTAGTCCTGAAGGAGCAAACGAAGAACAGACCTGGTAGAGGGCAACAAACCATTAACTAGAGGCCAGGTCAGGCAAATTCCATGTTCATGTAACATCTGACTTGCTGGCATCAAGAATTAATTGAGTATCTGTCACATTAAAGGTAGGAGTTTGGCATTTGCCTGCCAGAGCCTGGAAGGACTTGCACTGAAACAGTTTTGAAAAGCCAATAAAAATAGTAAAAGTTTATCAAAGCAACAGATATAATAGATTTAGAATTCCCATTGATAAATGTGTTAACTGCAATAGCACTAATAATAGCGCTAATAATAGCACTAATAGTAACTAATAACTAATATGTAACAGTACTGGCAGCAAAAATAAAGCTATCCCAAGTGTTTTCACCACATGGTGAGAGCGCAGTTCTTACCAAGAAGATGTCCCTGGCTTGGGTGGAAGAAGAGGAGTACAGCCCGTCGACCGTCCCTGCTAAGCCTTCATTCTTCCCCCAGCCAGGTATACCCGGATTTTATACCCTAACTCTGATTTGAGTGGAGAGTTAAGTAACATAGTCATGTATGTTTAGCATGTACTGCTTTGGGCTTTTTAGAATATTGAGGGGCATGAATTTTAATATTAATTTTGTAGTTAATTATGCAAAGGTCTTCACATGGACACTGAGACCATCAACATTTGTCTGCTTTCTTCACTTAGCCAAAGCAGGGCCATCTTACCTTCACAGGACTCCCTCCTTCAGCCATTATTTATGCCAGCTCAAGGAATCTCCAGTCCTAGAGATAACGAAGGAATCTCATGCTTGCAGATATCTTGGCCTATTGTGCTGAATTCCCACACTATCAGAACAGTTTATCTTTGCTACATAGTGAAACAAGGGGCTGAACATCCAAGGTGGTGATTTCTAGTCTTGGCAATTGTGTTCATTTCTACACTTCAATGGAAAGAAGGAGAACTGACTATGATAAACTTGTTGGGAAACACACCAGAATTACCACACTATCAGAACAGTTTATCTTTGCTACATAGTGAAACAAGGGGCTGAACATCCAAGGTGGTGATTTCTAGTCTTGGCAATTGTGTTCATTTCTACACTTCAATGGAAAGAAGGAGAACTGACTATGATAAACTTGTTGGGAAACACACACAAGCAGCACTGATGGACATCTCTAAGAGCATCGTCTGAGCAAAGTACATAAGCAGGCAGCCAGGCAGGGAGAAGCAGACAGACTGAGCACTGTGGGCTGAGCTTGGTATTTCCCACCAAGTGTTAAGAGCCTCAACACAAATTTTCAAATCACAACCTGCAAGGTGAAGTATTAGAGGACTGTATTCCAAGACACAGCAGCAAAAAACTAGAAAG
>NW_010406336.1:40200-41312 GCF_000710305.1 Buceros rhinoceros silvestris | reverse complement strand
ATTCCTGCTTTGTCCTCAGTATCTGCAGAACATTAAACAAATTGTAATCAAATCTCGTACCTCACCTGGACAGAACAGTCTTCTCGGGTTT
The DNA here is from genome assembly GCF_000710305.1 of Buceros rhinoceros silvestris. Lineage (NCBI taxonomy): Eukaryota > Metazoa > Chordata > Aves > Bucerotiformes > Bucerotidae > Buceros > Buceros rhinoceros. The sequence continues at coordinate 41,221 of NW_010406336.1, read as the reverse complement.
TTATCTTAGTCTTTTACACCTTCCCAAGACACTGAGGATAAACGACCCTTAGCAAACATTTTTGCACTGAGTCATCTTAGAGGTAACATGATGATGCCAGTCAGAATTTCAGTGAAGACGTGAATATGAAAACCAGAGTGAGCATTGCTGGAGTTACAACAAAAATTAATTTGGCCCAATTTTAACTTAATTTTTATATATGGCGTAAACAACGAAGGAGAGTCCCAGGAACATGATCTAGATTAAACTGTTATTGTAAGCTCTTTGGGACAAGGATTCTCTTTCATTAATACTACATCTTTCAACCTCATAGTTGCCTTATGGCTGCCAATCAGAAGACCAATAACATTGAGTCTCCCTTCTCATTGATCAGCTTTAACTATTAACATGGTAAACTCTTCACTGAAAGTAAGATTACAGAACTCTTATAACCAGAGTTCCAGAACAGAACATACGGGCTTGAAATCCGCATGTTATCCTAGAAATCACTTTAAAGTGTTCTCAGCTATTGCACTTTTATCGCTACCCTGGGTTAGCCTGTCAGGAAGAGATGGATATGCAACTCTAGCAGAGAGTAAACAGGTTTCTTAACTTCTGAGCAAGGTTTCAGGCAAAGATCCTCCAGCAGAGCTTCATCTCATGGAGCCTGAGATGACAGCTACAGCACAGATGTTCGTCTCTGACCCGCTTGTCCTCTCCCCCCTTGTCCTTCCAGGACAAGATTCCTCTGACCACATGAAATAGCTGCTTGACTCAACCACAGAAGTGCTTACTTTTCATTTCTGTAAAGAGAGCTGATGGTGATGGGTAAACACCACGTATGTGTAGCGTAAACAGCGATATTTGAATAGATGAATCCCTCTTCTTGCGACCTTTAGGTTTGTTCTTTTAGAGTTGTCTTCAGACACAGTCCCAGGGCCAGGGGAGTGCAAATGCTACCAATCCAAAAAGAACATAGGGAAGGCAGAACAATTCTGAAACAGCCCTGCAATAAATAATTACGCCAGCCATATCTGCTTCT
>NW_010406336.1:14326-40089 GCF_000710305.1 Buceros rhinoceros silvestris | reverse complement strand
CCTGCTGACCTTTCCCAACAGAAATTGTGACAAATTCTACACTGACTCCTCTGTGCTAGCAAATTTAGCTTGCACTTAAGTATCTCTGTTTCTACATCAAAGAATTTTTTTTTAGCCAGGACTATGCAAATGAATGTTCACAGTCATCTGTAGTATGGACCCAAGAAGCCAGATATTTAGCACCCTCATCCTGTGATCTTCAGTGAAAACGAAAACACTCACCACCTTGCAACAGATGCCAAACAGCTCAGCAATAACTACACAGCTTTTATTGCATTATTACATTAAATCCACAATAAGGTTTAGTAAAAAAAGAAATTTTGTGAAGGAATGTTTAAGCTGCAAGTGGGGGGTTATTTTTAAAAACAATAAAAATATCAGTGATCCAAGGACACAAAAGTACAAGGCACAGTGCCCCTGTCTTAGCAGAGGAAACCGGAACAGATGACACTAAACATGCTGTAGGCTGTTAGTTAGAGGAGCATGCCAACAGCACAATGTGTTACTACACTGGAAGCCTGAGTTCAGAAGCAGCAAGAACTTGCTGAAACTGTTCGGTTGAAATGGTGTTCCGCAGAAAATAGCTTTTTTACTAAAAAGACCTTTGGGGAAAAAAAAAAAAACAAAACGCCTTTTCATTTTCAATTTCAAATACATCAGGAATGAAAAACTTTAAACAGAGAAGAAACAGGTTTTAGTGGGTTATGTTCATTTGTTTCCTGGCTTGAAGGCTCTTCTTGTCAGTGATACTACAAAAATCCAAAATGTTATCATTTTGCAGCTCTTTATTTTTGGCAAGTTTCTGCCCTGGCAATTTGCTTTCAACACAGCATTTCCACAGGAAGAGATTAATTTTCAAATAGCTCTAGCAACACCCCTCCTTTCTCTTATTACTGGATACCACAGTAGCACATAACACCTAAACCAGTAACAGCACCTAAGGAAAAATGCTGCATATTGTTTTTCTTCAACCTAATTGCAGTCACGGACAATTCCATACGGAATTACAAACAAAGCAATTTTTAATTAACTACATTTGAAATATACCCTGCTCAGCACAAAAAAATAAAAGAAGCACAAAACCAGCATCTTCATGTTACTTTCTGAGCCTGCCTAAAGGAACTGTGCATCTCCTGTCTCAGTCAATATATCACATTTTCTAGGTCTTACACCACATTCTGCTGTTCCCTATTTCTCCAGAGCAGCAGCAGCTTGCAGCACTTTTATAAAGGCTGTTAAGGATAAAATCGTCCCCCTGAGCCCACTTCCTGAGCTGGCTGAACCTGAGCCACCTCTGGATGAGCACCAGGTGACAGCTCACACAGACGATGTGCTCACACAAGATGAAAAGCTCCGCCGTAACATGGTGCCCTCCTGGCTTTGTGCGGGGCTGGCAAGAGCGCAGGCCTCGCAGTTCAAATCTGTGAAGAAATCCCCAAAGTCAAAGAGAGCGGGTGGCTGAATCCAGCCCTGCTCTACCACCATTCCAGCCATAGGTCTCCATCTCCTGGGGCAGTTTGGGGAGGGGGTGGGGAGGAGGGGAGGGGAGTCCTGCCGTTGAGTGCCCATTGCTCTGCTCATGGTGCTCAGCCTGCTCCCTCGAGTGTCAGAGAAAGACTACTGCTTGCACAGAGATGTTGACTGTGCATCTTTTGTAAAAATATGGAATATGTGATTACTAACTACAGATAACTCGTTATAGCAGTGGAGACCGTGCCTGCACATCGCTGGAATGTATAATGTGTGCAGCTGAAGTACAACATCTAAGATTTTTCTTGGTGTGGAGTGCATGTGTGTGTGTGTGTGTAGAGTTTTTCTTGGGTTTTTTTTATTTGAATCCTGCTGTCTAAGAGTGTTTAATCGTATGATAGCGATTATTCTGCCTGCTGTGGAAGCGACAAAGATACATTCAGATGAAAGTAAATGCATTAACAGTCTTGATTCCACAATCTTTACAACGTGAGAAATGGTAAACAATTAATGGCCTAAGTGCAGGTGACAGAAAATGAATATACGAAAAATAGAGATGGTGCAACTATAGACAGCGTATCTAGTTAATACACAAACCGAACCAGCAAAAACAAGAAACAAGAAAAGCATTCTGACCTTCTACGTTCCCAGAACTTTCATACTACACCTGTGAGAAGATACTGCACAGTCATTTTTTTTCCCAGTGAACAGCAGTGTTCATTGTTTCAGGAATAAAAAAAGCAAAGTCAATCTTACTTTTTTATTTCATTTTCATAGATTTTTTTTTTTTGCAAAACCAAGAAGATGAACTTTTTCTATTGAAGTTGTAAAATGATTTGCAAGTATTTCCTCAAAGACAATTTAGGAAAAAAAAAATTTAAATCAATCTCTTTGCAGGCTCTGATTAAGTTACCATTTCCTGGGGCAGCATTTTCAAGATTAAAATGAAAAATGCTGCTGTGTGGTGCCTCAGCTGTGACAGAGATCTGATCCCATTATTGCAGCTTTCCTTCTCCACTCTGGACTCTAAATCACCAGCGTGTAGATTTCCTGTAGAATGTTAAATGATAAAAAGCATTAATGAAAGACGTTGCCAGTTTGAAGTCCGTTGCCTGTTGTTCCAAGGTCAGTTCCTTGAACCTCTGCAATGTCCTTTTAACTGGGCCTAGGGCTGCTTTGCAATCCCTCCACCGAGACAGTATAGTCCCTTTGATCTGTTAAGCCTATGGGCTCTAAAATTGCCCCCGTACTTAGGATACCTCCTCCATGGCTGGGGGATACCACAGCTCTTGTGCTGTTCCTGAGACAGGTGGCAGCTCCCTTCCATGGAAGTCCTTTTTCCAACCTAATAGGATTATGGGATTTTTTTTCGTAGTGGCCTTCTGTGATTCTATCAAGCATTAGGTGGAGATACAGCTAAAAAACAACTGAGCTTTTAAGCTCAGAATGTAGAGGTCTGAATTCTCACAGATATACTTACTGCATATTTATAAGACAGCTTTAGAGAAATGAGTCAAAAAAATCTGTCCCCAGCATGTTTATTATGATGGGCTGATTTTTAAGAAATGGCTGAGAGATAGCCTGAGGACTGGAAAGTATATTGAGCAGAAATGAATAGGTCTGTTTCGACAAGTAGATACAAGGTGCATTTGTGGTGATTTCCTTCTATTTGGACCTTGGCAGGTTTCTTTGTACAAAGAGGCATATATTCTTTTATTATCTGCTTCATTCAAATAGCTGTGAACCCAACTTGTCCATAGTATTGTGTGACAGCCTGCTGAGGAAATGGCCCCAAAATAATGAGGGATGGGATTCAGCAAAATATTGCTCATATTTATATTGCCATACAGAGCTACACAAAGGCTCCACAATAGCAGCAACATTCTCTTGATCTACTGATTTTCTTCTATGTAGACCCTGCAGAGACACAATAACAAGAGGAAAATAATAAAGAAACCATTTAAAGATTTGCAACCGTGCTTGGTGTGAATGTTGCTTTAAATGAGGCAGACCATGAGAACATAATGTGTCCATACAGAACTGCATTTCACCCTCTCAGAAAAAAATAATTCATGAAGAAAGCATTTCAAATCTATTAAAACATCCCTACTTCCTCTTCCACCAGCTTCGGTTAAGAATAGCAAGAAAGGTTAAAGATTTAATGGATGTCAAGATTGAACTTTGTGTCTTTTCAGACTCTCCTGAACAGAGCCAAAGGCCGTCGCTCGTGCTGTGCATTACCACTGTCTAAATAAGCGTCTTATATTTTCCCTGACTTTTGGATAAGCAAAGGTTTCCAGTTCCTAAGGCTCTGTACCCCAAATCGTGAAAACTTTGTGTTATTTTCTTGTTTTCAGCAGCAAAAGTATACCCTGATTTATTCCCCTATTGAGCCTGGGGAATTCAATTTTTAAAAGCTGCATTCCGGATTTTGCAGAACTGGGAAAACCTCTCAGGAATATCCTAGCTCTGAAAGCAACTATTCTTCCACCTCCCACCAAGGCATGAAATTCAACTGGAATCTGAAATTTACAAATTTTGGAAAAGTTATCAGCGTATTCAGGACTCTGAAACATTCTGATCTGAAACTTAAAAGCTAGATACCAGCCTGGTGAGTTCTGGCTCCTCAAGGCTCACAATCTCTGAGCCAGGTAGGGAGGCCACTTCTACAGAAGAAGGAGTACATCCCTCTGAGCACCTTTCTCAAGGCAGACTTTGCTGGACTTCCAAACTTATGGCAATGCGATCTGGAGCAAATCCCCAAAGCAGAAATCTTCCTGTAAGTCACTGAAAATGCATCGAAGAAGAGGCAGAACTGTAAAGCGTTTAGATTTTACAAATTGGTATTTTTCAACAGATGTGCTTCGTCAGGAAATTCCTGGCCAACTCTAATCAGGAATGCACCTGGGAAACCAAATGTTTTGTCAGATATATGGGCAAGATGGTTTTAGCCAAAGAGCGAATGGGACATGACACTCTGATCAGTGATCCAGAAGATCAAAGGACAAGGCGAATCAGAAGAGGATGGAATTAACCAGCAGAATTCTTTACTTGCAATTAAACAAATTTAACATCACATCCAATGAGACTTTCTACAAAGCGCAGTGTTTACTGGTGATAAATGTAGTTCAGGATGAAAGGGGTGGTAGCACTGGGAACAGAGGAAGCCTTTGCAAGTGTAATCACAGCACACAGCTCAGAGTACATCCTGTGCAGACCAGAAGTAATAGGGAGAAAGCAGGGATTTTAATGCCTCCTTTCCCACTACCAACTCAGTGCTCGATTACAAATGCTTAAGAATATTATCTTCAGTAAATTCAGTTTGCTTGCAAGGACAGTTTCAAAACCAAACCAAACAAATAGCACGCTATGAGTCCTGGGGAGCAGCCACAGTTTGGTTGAACAGTAAATTTAATGTCTCATAAGTGATGATGTTTACATTAAGTCTCTGCAGCAGCCTCCAGAAAAAAAATAGAAAATAGAAAACTGAGTCCTCCAGGGTATTATCTACAGGAAAGCAGTGTCAACAGGCTGTAGTTCAATTCCTCCTCTGAGCAAGAGGATTTAGAACATGTCTTATTTTTCCAGCCACTAAATGATTGACATTTCTGGCATAAGACTAGGATGTGGTTTCAAAACCTCACAGGAAGAGAAGGAACTGAACTTGGCTAAGTGACTGCCTGGGTACGTGATCACCTGAGTGACCACCCTGCTAGCCAAGATACTAATGATAGAGAGAAGATTTTGGCCCTTATTGCTCAAGTGGCACCTCACCCTGAGGCTTCAGCCACCTTCTCGATAAATAAAGCAACAAAACTACCATCCTCCCTAGCACTTCCCCTACTTGCCCCACACCACCAGGTCCATGCTCCCTGCTTTTGTCTAGTGCCACCAAGCTCAGTCTGCTTGAGCCCAAGCCACCATCCAGCAGCTGTTTGTTTCTCTGTCTGGAGGTAAATCGCCCTGTAGAGGTACTTATCTGAGCCACGGGGTTAACATTTCCACCCAATTTTTGGTTCCAGACAATTTTTGGTTGCCAGAAAATACCTCAAATCTGTGACCTTCCACAAATTCACAGGCTCGAGAACACCAGTCTGAAATTCTCCGCATCCCACCGGTGGTGCAAGACTTGGATTATACCAGCCAAACAATAGACCTGCTAGCCTGGTAGGGGCAGGAGAACAAAACCTCATTTCAAGAGAAAATAGTCCTTGCTTAAAACACACACTTAAACGTTTTCCCACATGGAACATCTCATGCACCAGCACTGCTGATTTCTGCAAATCAAAAATGGTTTCTTCGAAAAATAATCACTATTATTATGTAAACACAGCACTTCCTATTTAAATTGTGCATTCAGCTAGTTACCAATTGTAATGAAGACTTGAGGGAACATCCAGAGACAGAAAGGTAGTGCATGATTTTCTTGCTTTTTTCCCCAGGCTTCAGAATGACGTAATGTCCTTCACTACACGCTCTGTAGCTGGAAAGTCCAGTATCTGAAGAGCAAGAAGATGTCTGCTTTTCAGCCAGCTGTTTAGTAACTCCGGCACTCCAGGATCTTCCGGATTCCGATATTCACAGGTACCAAGACTCTGATTTGTCATCTCAAGAAGAAACGGAGCTTTGTACTGAATTGGGTACGAATAGTTGTAATATGTGATGTGTAGTAACTGGTAGCTGCAGAGCCTGTGTCATCTGGAGAGGCAGGGGTTTACACAAGCTTTTTGTAGAAGCAGAACGAAGGGGAAATTTGCCTGTAGGAATAAAGCTGAATTTGCACAGGAACACAGGATTCACGAGTCTTTGAAGCAAAATACCTCGTATGAATGTTTGTAATTAGGAGAGTTGGTGCAGTACGAGCCCTGGCAGATAATCCTGTCACATACTCTTAGCTGGACCTGGTTTGAAGCAGCAAGTACATCACCTGCTGGCTGATGGAAATGGGACACAAACCGTAAAACCAATTACTCACATCTCCTGCATTGCTGCTACCCACACAGCTACTTAGAAAGCATACTTAGAAAACCAAGAAGGTTTGGGCTTAATTTTAAAGCATTTGTGGGGAGTACCTTTACCTGTCACTGGGCAGAAAAACTTTAAAAAGAAAAATTGATGTCCCATTTTCAAAAACAGACTTACAAGTAGTGTTTAAATCCTAACACAGCCTCTCCTGGTGGCCTGTTTCTGTTTATTGCTCCTCCTTTCACCAACATTTCACCTCCTTTTACCCATACAAATGTCACTTGGATCAACAACAGTTTGGGGAATCGAGATGTAAACAGCTTGTTAATTCTGCTCAATTCCTGATATGTATTTAATATCAAGTTATAGACTCTTTTTTGACTGCAAAGGGGTTGGTTACTCTCCTGTTTGTTTTGTCTCTACCCTGGCCAAACACTGGGCATTGACAGTGAGCCAAAGACGGAAGGTTAATGGAGACTCACCTCTTCTGTCCCTGTTAGCTATGTGCCTATCCCTGTTATTCCTATTCCTATTAACACCCATCATCTAGCTGCTTCCTAGACCAGTGTGTTCTCCGGGGGACTGATAAAAGCAAGAGAAGTTATAAAAGGGACAAGACTTTCTGAAGCAGATCTCTGACAGAAAGAAAAAGCTGAGAAAGGTATTAAGACACTGAAAATGAACTGACCATACTTAAAATAATGTTCCCTGACAGAAAGGAAACAAAGAAAAGGAAAAGGGTGAGGGAGGTGGAAGACACAGCACGGGCAGCTTCCAGCCGCTGCTCTCACCACAGCCTCCCCTGGCTCCAACGGAATGTGGGTTAAGCCAAAAGGCATCAACACGCACATCACCAGAGCTGCAGAGGGAAGGAAACCTATGTAAGTGTCGAGCAGAGATGCAATCCCTCCCTGGAAAGCCTGTGCCTGAAAAGTAGTGAACAATCGTTCCTCAGTTCAGCACAGAGCTGGGGGCCTCTCGTGTTACCTGCAAAGGGTGGCTGCATTGAGAAACAGCTGAGAGAAGTGGTGGCTGCTTGCTTCATCTGTCATGGGGGGCAAGGGGGCAAGCTGTGAGCAAATCAGCTCACAACACACTCGTTCTGGAAGGAGGCACACTTCAGGTCCCAGAGTATTGTGGGGAACCTCTTTGCATATGGAGGGGTTGAGGAACCATGCGCTTAGTGCTGCTGAGCTGGGGCAGCCCTTTCCGCAGCCACACCAGCCAGCACTGCCCTCAGGGACAGGTCACCAATGACCAAGTGAGAGCAGGAGGTGCAAGCTCAGAGGCTGTGGGGAGCTCAGGCATAGGGACCCGGGGAGGGTGGGGAGGGCTGTCCAGCCCAGAGCTGCCAGCAGGAGAAGCTCAATCAGGGCTGCAGCCAGTGCTTGCAAACAAACCTACTGCCTCTCACACGCACAGAAAGGGAAGGCAATGCTGATGACATTTGCTTATTCACAGCCGGGGGAGCTTAATCAAAAGACAAGAAGAAATGCTGTTCAGTTTTGCTTTTTATTCCCTTCAGAGCCATTCCACTTACTTTAAAAATAGATGTCATAGCAAAGATTTATATTTAATGTTTTTCTTGTCGCAGAGGGAAGAAGAAATGAGATGCTGAGAAGTAAGAAACTCTTGGAGTGGGGAGAGGGATTTATCCAGGGATGAAGACTTTTGGGAGTAGATCTATCTTGATCTAATTTAACTAGAACTGAAGGAGTTACTCTGTGTTCACTCAGTGCAGGGATTGTTCCGTGCACAAGACTTTTCCTGCAAGGCTGTGGGGAAGGGTGAGATCAGCCTCTGGAGGAAGCCAGTTGAAGGGGAAGGAAGGAGAGTGTCCAGTTCAATCTGTCTTTAGGCAATTTCACCAGTGGAACATTTTCAGTAGGAGGACATCCGGCATTTCTTCTGTAAAACAACTGAGAGCCGTTACTTACCGGTGGCTTGCTGCTTATGAAATACGTGTAGCAGTGTTATTAAAGTAACGGTGATTTTAAGCAATCTGTTAATAAATGCAAACATTTTTAATTTCGATGAAGCGTCTGAAGACCCACTCCGGTTCTTTTGTTCTCCCCTGAGACTAGTTACAGCAGCACCCATAACACAGTATGTCCCATCCCACAAAAGGGCTCAGGCACCCTTATTTATGCAGGCGAAGACCACTGAAGACATGTTGTTGCTCACTTTCCTCTATTTATATCTTTCTACTTTTTTCCTCCTTTCCTCCTTTTTTTTCCTCTTCCTTGCATTTTTGCAAACTTTTTCCCATTCTAGATCCCATCTCAGCTCCATACTGATATGAAAATATTCCAGTTCCTCTGTTCATTTTGAAGGTAATTTCTTTGCATTACGTCACCGGTTCATCCACATTTTCGAGGACATGGTATGGAGCAGATTACCCAGAACTGTTCAGCTCTTTCCTCGGGCAAGACTGGTCATGTTTGTCACAGCTTACCTGTGAAGCCCAGATAAGCCTCTCCTTGCTGTTCAGAACGGCCTATTTCCTCAGGTACCTTAATGCCCAATGACAGATCTCCTGTGGTCTATTTCAGACAGCTCTGCCCTAAAATATATTTCCCACTGGCCTTGTTTTGACTTGTACATGCAGGTTGCTACTGAGCAAATGCTCTCTGCCAGCATAATACTCCGAAACAGATACTGCAAGCAATAAAGGAGTTATGGAGAGCTTAGAAATAGAAGCTTTGGGGAAAAGATCCACAGATAATGCAGGCTTTACAGAACCCGTGAAGGATAGGTTTTTTAATGAGATACCCTAAACCTAAGATGCTGACTGGAAAGCTTTTGACTATCCTGGTTTGGCTTCCATACCTATCACAAATATAACACCTACCAAGCAGGTTGTGCTTTGTACCTTATTCTCTTATTTTGTCTGCAGGATTTGTTGCTAGTTTTATTTTAGTATGCTTCTGAGCTAGTTTATACACAACTTGCACCTACAAAAATGCATAGGAAAGAGCTCGAAGTGGCTAGTGTCTTGAAGAATAGGAAAAAGCTACAATGTTGTGGTTTCTTTCTCATTCTCAGGAGTAACACTTACTGAATACAACAAGGCAAATTTAATGGGAGAATTGACCCTTTCCTCTATTTAAAAAAAAAAAACATATGTCCATGTCTCTTTGGGTCATACCGCCTTTTCTTACGCACTATTGTAACCAAGCTGCTGATTCCTCTCATCCACTTGTGTAAAAAAAACCAAAAAAGGTTGCAACAAAAACTACCACAAACTGGGTCACTTACTGAACAGCAAGGGAAAAAACACACCTTGTTCCCTAAGGGTACCGCATAGTTATGCGACCTGCTTTGCTTGGCTAGCTCTCACAAGCCACCAAGTGACACCCCCTCCCCTTCTCTGTGCCATCTGTAAGACTTTTATCTCTGTACATCCCTCCTGCTGCAGTGGGAATAAAAGCAACTCAGTGGCAAAGTCAGAATCCAAAGTTGAGACGGGCAAAGCACAGCCTAAAGCAACTTCACCTCTATTTCCCTTATGACTCTGAGAAGTGCAGTCATCAAAGCAGCACTAATACAACCACCCAACCTGAGGCTCAGGGGATGTGACTCTGCTCGTGTGAACACTCTGTGCTCTGAGACTGCGCAAAGAAGTGTCATCCGAGGACCTGAATGAAATGAAATCAGGGAAAAGATCCCAGCTAGCTAGATCATCAAATCCAACTGTAAATCTAGCACTAAATCATGTCCCTCAGCATCACATCTATACCTCCTTTAAATACCTCCAGGGATGGTGACTTCACCTCTTCCCTGGACAGCCTGTTCCAATGGTTGACAGCTCTCTCTGTAAAGAAGTTTTTTCCTAATATCCAACCTAAACCTCCCCTGATGCAACTTGAGGCCATTTCATAACATGAAGAGCAACCACCACCATTGCCACATGCTACTGTACCTGAAGAGTGAGTTCCCTGGAGCCTGCAAGCCCCACAGGCTCTGGAGCCAATGCACTTCAGAGGTGAATCGTTCAGGCTCCTAGTCAGCCTATCTGGGTCGTACTCACACACACACATCCCTCCAAAGCCGGCTTTTCAGATGTCAGAAGTGATGAATCTCTGGTCTCCCAGATACCTCCTCCGTGAGGCACAGAAGACCCGAGATGCTCCAGGGCATATGATAGTACCCAGCCTTTAGCTCCCACTGGGGCACTAAGCACCCTTGTGCCAGGGACTCAGGCATTTCCAAGCAGCACTTGCCAAAATCCAACAGGCTTCTACTAGAAGTTGCCCAGATTAAATGACAATTTCCTTCTGATGCAACAACAATCTCCCAGAGAAGTGCTAACTTTGCTCAGTTGGGAAAATGCTGCACTGGAGAATTTATTACTAGACATTCCAACAGCAGCTCTTCCTTTTGTTCACTTCTTCCTTCTCTGACTCTGTCATACACGTTTGCCTTTAGCATCCAAGGTCCCCCTAACAGTAGACAAAGTATTTCAATGGCCCAGCAGATTGCTGGATGTCACATTGGGCATGGCCCAAACAGCCAATTTATGTTTGCATTTCTCCTGCATCCATAGCCTTCCTGCTTCAGAGGAGAGGTCAGAGTCCATGGACTAGCAAGACTGTGGGTAGCACAGGGACTTTTCCCTCCTACAGCCTTCTTAGACCCAGCTGATTCTTCCAGGCCTCCTGAAACCTGTCATGATGTCGCCAGCCTCTCTTGCCACAGACCTGAAACATCCGCTGATGCTCTCAACCCTATACAGTGTCTTCAAATCCCCAGTGATTTTGCTCCAAAAATTCCATCCTTCTGTCACAGCAAGGTATGGTTTTGCCTGTACTTCTGCAAATCAAATGTAAGTAGTTCCTTTCAAGTTTTCAGTGACACAGCAACTATGTGGACGTGTCATAGTGGATGGAGCATCCATGTCCATCTGTACGTTCACATAACACCCCAGTTACCCTTCCACAAAACATTAAAGTTCTCCAGAGCAATATCTTGGCTGCAGGACTTAGATCAGATCTTTTTCATTTTCTTTTTTCAGGCCCAGCTGTGAACTTAGACTTAATATAATAAAAATCATTTCAACGTCACTGAAAGAGCCAAATATTGCACATACGTGCACCATTCTCCCTGAACACGTTGCAATGCAGTACCCACGCTCACAGGACACACAACACAGACTCACTCAGTGGGTACACACCAGGTTAGACCTGCAGCTGCCACCCAACACCCGACACGTCTGGCCTCAGCCATAGTGCTCTCAGGGTGGGAAGCTCACAACCCTGACCCCTTCAAGCCTGTACCTGTAGAATATAAAATAATACTGAAGAATTAAATATTCACAATGTGTGACACCAAACAGCTCAGAAAGCTGCAGAGCGCCTTGAAGTCAGAGCGATCCTTGCTCAGTGAGAAATGCACTTCCTTACTCTCATGAGTTTTACTATTTTTAACTAAGAACTACAATAGTTACTAACTAGAAACCCTATAGGATACGCTGGGATGAAAACTCACCTGGTTTGGGGGATTTTTGGGCTTCTTGTGCCACCCACTGGAACAGATTGAAAACCCAAGTGAAAAGAAAACATTCAAGAGATTTCACATCCAGCATGTTTTAGTATGCTTCATGCATTAATGTAACCACAGCTTGCAACATGTTCCAACAGTTTTAGTTAGTTCTTATTAATTTAAAATGTCTGAAAAGAAGAACCCAAGTTTGCTAATCTCCTGAACAAATGCCCGCAAGCTACTGAAGCAGTTTGTCTTTCAGGAGAAAGGCAAATGCAGTTCAGTGAAGTCCTTGTATTAATGTCTTCTCCAGACACTAATGACATCGTACAGGGCACAGAGAATACCTCATCTAACAGTCCATCCACCTCCACTCCCTGGCAGGGGGAAAGCTAAACTGAGGTAGGTGTGCAGGAGCTGGTAATTTGATATGAGCAAGGAGGAGCTTACTAGACTAAGGAACTGTAAGAACCTGCCTTGTTTCAGCAGGCAAAATGAAGGCTGAGAATTTTTTTCTCTCCAGATACCTCATGGGCATATGTTCCGAGGGAGTACAACCTCTAGGACAGTGTTCACGGTGATTAATAAGTTATTATAAAAGTAATCAGGAACTAATTTAAGCTGAATACCCCAGGAAAGTTCAAGAGCATCAAAGCAGTGGGCAAAGCTCTCCAGTAGGACAGAGAATGGCAGAAAACTTTACCTCTTTTTGTGAAAAAGAGCCTGAACCCTTTCTGAAAGACATTGTGTGATGGAATTGTTTGCAATAGCAAGGCATCACTCATAGGTACACAGCTTCGTGTTTCTGTGGTTTTGCGGAGGAGGCATAGCCATCTTCCAAAAAGAGTGCAAACAACCGCAAGAGATCAGTGCGACAGCATCATTAGGAAAACAGCATTTGGGTTTTGGTTAATTTTTTACCCTAAAAATAAATACGGAACAAAATACAACAAAACCTGTACTTGAGACTCTCTTCCTTTAATGAAAGAATAACATGTATAAGGCAAATTATTTCAGCCGATCACCTGCATGACTGCTTAAAGCAGCCTCTGTGTAACCTAAGCAGCCCATTGTCGGAAGTGTATTGTTAAGATTTGTCTTTCACAAATGTATGCCTCTGCATTTTCTTATTTTGAAGTTTGTCTTCTTGCCCAGTATGACTGCTTACGGCTTTTAATGAATACACAGAGTAAGATGTTTCAAATACCCAATAACGAAACCAGGTAACCCTGGAGAGTAAGCAAACAAAAAAAAAAGTTACTGATTATTGAATGTATATATTCTGTTGTTTATAGAAAATATAAGAATCCACAAAGTTCCTTAGTTTCCAAAGACAACATATCAGATATTGCTGGAAATCATAGTTGTTCCTTTCCTATTAAGCAAAATTATTAGGACTTTAATAAATCTTTTTCCGCTTCTTACTGTAACACAAAGAGGGCTTTTATGTGTATGTGTTTATTACGACACGTGAATACAGTAAAACTTCATAATAAAAAAGCACAGCTGCAGAAGCCGTGACTTCCCTTGTTCCAGAACACGTGCTCTCATTTTCACCAGCCCGGGAGCAGGAAGCCCTCCCCCAAGGTGCAAAGTACAGAAATGCAGGGCTGCCACTGCCATCCCAGCCACGGCTGCCTTCACTCTGGCACAGGGGCCGTGACCCAAGGGCAGAGTGTGACAGATGCACTCAACACCTGAATCAAACTAGCAGTGGTTTGGTTCAGACTCCAAAGCAGGTAAAGGCCTAAGCCATAACTGGGTCAAGAACTTCTCTAGTTCCAATCCATTCTCTGAAAACCCACAAGGCAGCAGAGCGGTGTGGTGAGTATCGATGCGTACGAGCTTGGAACACTGAGCGTGCAATTAACACGTGAATAGCGGGTGGTTTTTCCAAGACTCATTTATCAAGGAACACAGGAAGCTGTAGGTACAAGGAGTCCCATGCACACCTCTCCCGTAGCACATAATGTAACCACAAGCCAACCACTTTATTCCGTGAGTGTGACAGCCTAACTGCGCCTGCTCTGAGCTCTCTCTGTGAAGCAGCTGGCCACATGGCAGTCGTCCCCGCTGAGCTGGTACACCTTTCAAGGTTACTCCTCGAGGCAGAGAGACTTCTTACCAGCTGCGGATCTTTGATAAGTGACCAATATCGTCAATAACCGTGTAGTGTGGTAACTTCGATTCGTGCATTGGTAATTTTGAATCATTGTTCAGATGTTTGCCCCCTTCAGTAATAGAGTGAACCTTGCCATCAAACTTTGTTAAGTCTCACTTTTACAACATCATACTAAAACCACTTTTGCTAATACCTTCGACAGTGGTTCTTTCAGTGATCTAAATCTCTCATTCACAACAAACTGGCATAGTCAGCAGGATATCATCCACCAGAGACTTTTCTTTCACTTCTGGCCAGCCAAACAGGCATGTACTATGGAAATGACAAAGCTGCGGTGGGAAACTCACGAGCGCAGAAGACAAAACTGCCACAGGACCTAATCCTACCTTTGAAATAAGAACTTTCCACACTTGTTTTCCAAATTCAAAATAAGATTTTTTTTTCACCTCACTTTCCCTCAGGGAATTCTTTGGGTGTATTAGTGTATCCACAGTCATTCAGAGATACGACACAAAGAGCCAATCTCTATGAGCAGGAAGCATCTCTGCTTTGTAAATGTTTGACAACAGCCGTAAACTGTAGTAACAGTTATCTAGATTTACTGACTGTAATTTAATGTCAGGACAAGTGCTCCGGCACATTCATCGTGGTCCTCCATCACCCAAACAAAGGGTCATACTCTCTAAACAGCACTGAAGATCTATCTACATCAGCTTGCAGTGTTCCACAGATTTGAGGAGCAAACTGGTAGTACTTCGGACCTGATATCCACATCACAGGTGTTTATAGGAGGGGTTTTCTGGACAAGTGTCAGCACAGCCGTGTGAACTGAGCATCCCTAAGCAGGAGAGACCATCCTTAGGTCAGTGGAAACTGGGAATCCATGTCCTGGACCTGGAAGATTTGCTTCACAATTGCTCTGCTGATCCAAAATTAAATGCTAACATAAGCCTCCGCTGAAGCTCTTTCCTCTATCCTCACTGTCTTCCGCTCCTTCCCAAAATATCGGAACTGCTCTTGTTGTATATATTTATTCATTAGCAGCAGTAAATTTCACTGGCTGAACTGAAAGCCTGATTGCATTCACACTGATCCACCTCCACATGCGTGTTTGTCTTCTGTCTTGTCTTGTGTTGTTTAAAAGAATAATCCCTGCAATGGAAAAAAAGGGAAAACCTAGAAGCACCGGAATCTCAAAGTCCTTGTTGCACTCTAGGTCTGTCTTTGAGATTAAATCTTAGCAGGATTAATTTCATTTAACACCTAGCCACGCCACTGCTGCCAAACTAGGTAAGTATGTACATTAATTCAACTGAAGAGAATGTGGGAGCACACTCCACGTGTGACTCACCCATCATGCATAATTAGAGGTATTAGGCTAATAAATGTTATTTTGAAATACATAAAATAACTGTAAAAACATTTTTAAAACCTTCAGCTGGGAACAGTTACCAAAAAAATTAAGAAATAGAAGGAGGGGGCAAGACTCTATTGTTTGTTTCTAGCTCCTGGGAGAGGAAAAAATCAATCCATTCACCTTGATCTCTTTTCAGTCTATTTGTTTCAGCACCTCAGGTCAGCAACCTCTCTCCCTTGAAGGTAAGCCCAGAAGATTCCTCAGGAGCTCTTCCAATAAAAGGCTGTCCCACGTGATGGAGAAGGACTGACAGCTCCCACGTGTGATGGTGCAATCACACACTGTTCTCTGTTTTCTTTATATGCACAAAAACTTGTGCTGCTGAGACCAGGCACAGGTGCCAGTACTTGAAGAAAAAGGAAAAGCACATAACACTTTGCATCAAGCAGCCTAAAACTTTTATTATTATTATTATTACTGTTGTTGTTATTATTATTATTAAAGAATTCAATCCTAACTGCCGATTAAAAGGAATTGCAGAAACACTTTGGTAATTATTTAAGGAATACAATTACATTGCTTGCTCTGACACTTAAGCTTTCTTTAAGAGGATCCAACAGGACCTTAGAAAGTGCTACAGGGACCATCAAGAATGGTATATTTAAAATTAATTTCAGCAGAATTCAGGGCCAGAAAACTGCAGGTTTATGTTGAGTGGCTTGAAAAAATAGAGAGACTTGCCAGGAGGGAGATCCTGAGTTCACCTACCAACTCATGCACCTGCCAAGAATAATAGAAATAATAATAAAAATAAAAATGCAAAACCATAGAAGTTAGCACTGTGTTGACAGGGTTTCAGGAAAATCTCAAACAGAGGGGCTCTATCACTAAGTCTTCCCACTGAGCAACATTTATAGTTATTACTTTCTTGCTGCTGGCGGCAAGCCTTTATAGACGTTTTGAGAATACATCCAATATAGGAAGTGGCCTGTTGTTTCTTCTTTCTTCCAGCTACATTATTGATATTTCAGGAGAGTAATTGAACTTCGCAGCACCAACTTGTTTTCTCCATGAACTACTATCCCCTGTAGATACACGTTTTCAGGGCATATGCTAAAGCAACTGTAAATCCTGCGCCTAAATGGCACTTGTATTTTATCAGCCTTTGTAGGAGAAAAAATGTTATCCTAGCTGTAAAACATCTGACAGCATTTAAGCTGGACTATGTTTCATCTTTCACACACGTACACACACTCTCACACACATTTCATTAAAAAAGATGTTCAAAAACCACATTATCGTCACCAAATCTTTGTTCTGCCCCACCCATGTGGGCTGTTTTCCTCGTTTCACTATGAACGCTTCATTCCACAAGCAACATTAACACTCAAACGGCTATGCGTAATAAATAAAGTAAATAATGCCAATATAAAAACCATGGTGGAAAACACAGTCCAGAGGATCGCAAAGAGGCATAGGTCCACTCTCAACCCACAGCAGCAGATCTCTCCTCCTGTTTCAGTCTCCGGTGGGTACTGGACAGGGTCCGTAGGCCCTCTGCTAGGACAAGGTTAATAACTAATGCCCTTTCCCGGTCTTGTTTTCCGCAGGCACTCTGGCTGGCACCACGGCTTCTTCCATCATGTACCCAGACAGGACAAGCGAGGCACAAAAATCCCATCAAGTAAGTACCGATACATTCACAGCCAGCTTTCTGCCCCAACCACTATATATTTAAAGTGGAAAAGTCAAATGAGTAATTTCCCTACCCTAGCTAGAGAACGGAAACTCTTCCCTTGGAAGCTCAATGGAAAATTAAGAGGGTGTTTTCTTCTGGAAAGAAAAGTTTGAAACTTTCCAATCAGGTCAATTTGTTACGTGCCATGGCTGAGGTACAGCAGGATACTGTATCACCACATGGTGCCTTAATTTCAATCCTCTCTATGGACCCAGAGGCCTCAGCCACAGACATGGTGACAGAGAACCCCTACCTTGTAGCAAATGAGTAGACTACAGGCAGCAAAGGAATGAGACACCTTACCAGGAATGCATGCCTTGTCTGGATTACCCCCACAAGGCACATTATAGTGGTGCTGACACACCCAGTGTCTTCAGCCCCCATCTCTCCAGAGTCCTGGTAGAAGACAGACTGTCAACAAAAAAGAGTAACCACTGAGCAGAGTGCTTGGCATCTGCCAGGCTATGGCGGACTCTGTAATCTCATGTTTACACACTCCACATTATCTTTGAGCTTTCACCAAAAGGCAGGTGATACTAATGTATGTCGAAGATTGCTGCCTGCAAGCGGCAGTTTTTGCTCAGGTTATTCCATTTAAGCTGTTGTGGTTTCCTGAATCCAGTGACGATGCGTAATGGGGAAGAAGAGAAATTTTCAGAGCTCATGACTGTTTCCCCAAGCTTTAAAGCTAGAAACCATGGCAGAATAGCGGAGGGGGTTATGAGTGCTGTGCACACGTAGAATATGAAAAGCCTGGTGCTATCAAATGGGAGTGGTGTAGAGGGACTTCCACAGAATGGGATGAAAATGCAGTGTCACCCAGGGGTTGTAGGACAAGGATGCTTCTGAGTTGCAAGTGTCTGAGTTGGCTTGAGCTAAAAAGATCCTGAGTGGTTTGTGACCTAGATGGGGATGGGTTCAGTGAGCAGACTGTAGTGCTGAAAAATGGAGTTAGCTCCTGAAGGAGACTTCCTGCTTCCTTAGGAAGTGGAGGGATGGCCATGCACTTAGAGTGAAGGAGGATGTCAGAGCCAAGTGGAGAAGAGGAATCTTTAGGAGAAAGTGTGCAAGAAAAAGGAGATCATGAAGAACATCTAATAGAAAGAAGATGGAGTCAAGAAAGAAAAAAAATACTAATTTGCTTCCATAAAGGGCACCACATTTTCCATCTGCAAGAAGGATTCATAAAAAATGGGGAAATTTGTCTTTATTTTTCAACACCTCACTAGCACTTTCCTCCCTCCTCCCTATGAACATGCCTTACCAACAACCACAGCACATTCCATTTCATCTTCAGTGAAGAGACCACAAAAGGAGTCCTCACATAGTCCAAAGAGATATTGCAGGTCTAGCCAATACTAAAGGAAAATTGTAGAATGGAACAATCTTACCTAGCGTAATCATTTTAAGGATTGAATAAGCAGTATTTTCATGTTAGTTTTAAAACAGGAATCCAGCATTTGGTTGATACGTCCAAATCTAGGTGTTTAAGTTGATGTCACAATTTTTACAAAACAGAAAGGTTGACAGTTTCCAACGGATATTCCTGTATCAATCTGTAGATGTCTAATTAAAAAAAATACACACGCTAAGTACAATTGTTGAGAAATCCTTGCCAGAAAGCGTAATACAAATGCTCTGTTTATTATCCATGGCTCTTTTCAAAAGATTCCCCCTGTACTCAGCGCTGGTGAGACCACACCTTGAGTACTGTGTTGAGTTTTGGGCCCCCCACTTCAGGAAGGACATTGAGGGGCTGGAATGGGTTCAGAGAAGGGTAATGAAGCTATTGAAGGATTTAGAGACCCTGTCTTACAAGGAGTGGCTGAGGGGACTGGGATTGTTCAGGCTCAGGGGAGACCTTATCACTCTCTACAAATACCTGAAAGGAGATTATAGGGAGGTGGAGATCAGTCTCTTCTCCCATGTTACGAATGACAGGAAAAGAGGAAATGGCCTTAAGTTGCACCAGGGGAGATTTAGGTTGGATATCAGGAAAAAATTCTTTATACAGAGCGTCATTAAGCACTGGAACAGGCTGCCCAGGGTGGTGGTGGAGTCTCCATCCCTGGAAGTGTTTAAAAGATGTGTAAATGGGACATGATTTAGGGACATGATTTTAAAAGACATGCTGAGGGACATGATTTAGGTACCCTGACAGTGCAGGGTGAACAGCTGGTCTCGATGATCTTAAAGATCTCTTCCAACCAGATGATTCTGTGATTCTGTGATTTTACGCTTGCTTTCCATTAAATTATCGTGGGCTGATGTTAAGCACTTACGGAAAACAAATATTCAAAATTAAATGTTCCAAAAGCCTTTATAAATCTTAATTTCAGTCTACAAATGCAAAGGAAGTGTTTGCACACCTGTCCAATCCTGAAGCGATCTAGTCAGAAAAAACAAGTCAGAAAAAACAAATCTAATAGAAAGATGTTGCAGGAACATTTAATAACAAACATAAGAACATTCTGAACTTCTCTTAGACTTACTGTGAGCAGATAATGAGGCTAAATGCCTTTAATAAATTATTCATTTTGAATTATACATTCACCTGCTGTAGAAATCTACTGTGATCAGTAATCTATTTCCTTGAAGTAAATTAGCACCTTGCTAAGTGGGTTTCCTCTGCAGTGAAGACCTGACCTTGCATGCGCTGAGGATGGTGGCAGTCACAGAAAAGCTCGGTTAAGTGTT
The DNA here is from genome assembly GCF_000710305.1 of Buceros rhinoceros silvestris. NCBI lineage: Eukaryota > Metazoa > Chordata > Aves > Bucerotiformes > Bucerotidae > Buceros > Buceros rhinoceros. The sequence goes on along the minus strand of NW_010406336.1, from coordinate 20,259 downwards.
GTAATTTACTCAACCAGTCTCTTAAGCACCTGCCAGGAAACATAAATATAGAAAACACAAGCAGATTTTCTTTGGGGGGAAAAAATAAACAAACAGACAAACATGCAAACATGTTCAAGGAGAAAACACAAACATAAGAAGTTAGGAGTACAAAGTCCCATTTCAGTCCTAGACACCAAGAGCAGAGGACATGAAGCCTGCCTAAATACCCCTAAAGCTCGAGGACTGCAACCAGACTAGAGAGTGACGAGAGCACTGGGGGAGCCCTTGCACCCTGCACCACTTTCTTGGACACGCTTCCCATCTTCGGGAGGGATACTGGAAACTCACCAGGTTTGATGCTGCTAGTTAGGGCAGGAAGCTTCACCAAGGGGTGACTCAAACATGCTCTAAAGTAAATACGTTATCACTCCTTTCTTCCATGCGAGCAGTGAGAAAACCTTTTTGTTTGCTTTTGATCTAGCTAAACGTCCCCCAGGTTTGCTCCTGCTGCTCCTTCACACAAGCCTGGTATTTGGGCAGCACTAGGATTGTTAATTGTTTTTGGCTGAAATGCTTTCAGGGCAGAACATACAAGAGACCACAGCAGCAGACAAAATCCACGATCAGGTGAGAGAAGCATATACCGGCCAAAACATCTGCTGCTGCCTGCATGGTATGTCAAAACAAGCCCTGCATATCCAGGTACCTCACCTGCTTTTGCACACTGTAACAGCCACCAGCAGCAGAACCGAACCATGGGTAGGAACTCAGAAATCCTAAAATGCGAGCAAAACCCAAAAATATCTAGTAGAAATTCTTGGTCAAGGCCAGCTGCGAACTTCCATAACGTAAGTCATAGTTACCATTTTGAGTCACCAATCATCGCTCTCTTGTATAGTCCAAAACCAGAAGACTGTTTGTAACTTGGTTGTGGCAGTGGAAAGTCACATTTCCTTTGGCTGGCAGAATGGAACCACACTTGTTAAGGACAAAAGTACTTAAGCCATACTGTGATGGCAGTTTTGGGGACCAACGTGCCTCAGGATCTGAAGCAGAACTGACAAGCTTCCTTGTTGCTCTATAGCGTCTTCCAATTAAATTTTAAAGGAGATCGCTTTCCCTTTGAGATGATATGAAAGTTATTAAGGCCCGTTCTGAAGTACTCTTCTGTATTAAAATAAATAAAGCTTTGCTGTTTCATTAGGTTAAACAAAGTGTAAAGCAGAGCAGAGTCAACTCCATTGCTTTGTGAGTGTCAGACAACTTCACGCCTGAGAGGCCTGAAATTAATGATTAATTAGTCCATTTGCTTGTTCTTTACACAGGAAACCAGGTATCTATGTCACTGTGGTGCACAGCGTAATGAAACAGCTCCTGCTCTAACCCAGTGCCAGACTACAGGCCCAGGGACCACCCGGGGACTCACTGGCTCCGCTCGTCTCCAAGGACTCTGAAACTAAGCTGCCATATCAGTACATGTGAGGGTGGCAATACATATGCCATCAAAATAAGATAGCTGCTACTCCATGCTGGCATCGTCTGAGACCGGGAGAAGAGAAAAAGCTGAAAGAAAGCCCTGACGCATCGATAGGATGCTTGTATTTATGCTTCACCTACCAAACACGCAAAGAATATGCTGCTATTTTACCGTGTTGCTATAATCTTCCGAGGCTTCTGGAGAATGTCATTGCCCATTTTCACACTCTGGCTCGTTGGGATAGCTGAGAACTATAACTCTGGTTTGAGAGATGACTGAAATTCCTTCCAAACAGTGTTTTTCAAAGGCTGAGAAGTATCAGCTTGCAAATTTTCAGATGCTGATTTAGGGGGAAATCTCTTCTGGGAAATTGGTTTTACTCTTCTCCGTGAAAGAAGGGAGCCCTGTGCTGGGGTAATGATGCTAAATACTTTTCTAAAACCACCTCACTCCTTCCCACTCAACCTTTCTTCTTTTGCATCTTTGTATAATTACATAGCATTCAGTCTGGAAAACCTCTGAATGTGGAACAGAACCTTTCGGGTACAGCATAATTTAGCTACTTTCAACTGCTGTTACTTGGATACTTTTGTCTTAAATTTCGCCTTCAGACAAACAGGGTGTGTTAGTTGGCTTTCCCTTTGGGTGAAGATGTGCCACATGTAGTCACAGACATAAATGATAGTTTTCATGTGATGCTTTAAGGTCGATTACTTAAAATTTGGCTAGAACAAGCATTTTTAAATTAATCTTAAAAAAGAATTCCCACTACGTATTGATGCCATTCCAGAACTTTCCTATCGGCAGTTGCAGGTCCTGGATGTAAGCCGCTGTTTATTTTTACTGGTAGTTCTTGGGAGTCCTTAAGGCACTAAACTCATACTGGTTGCTGCCAGTATGCTCCATCCTGCACTCAGAGTAAGTAGCAGGATGTAAATTTCTGACTGTTTAGACGAAACCTGGCTAGAATAAGCTGTATTCTACAAGGTGTCCTTATTTTCACGAGTAAATATTTAGTAGTGCATATTAGTTCTTAAATGAGCAAAATCTAGGAATTAACGTCACAGAGAATTTGTCATTTTGAAGGAAGTATTTCCCCCTCTTAGTATTTGTTGGTCACAGGATTTTGACACTGACGTTAGTCACTGAAAACTGCTTTTCTTGGAAAAAGAGTAGTTTGAATACATATTCGACATCTGGAGAAACAAAGCAGAGATAATTTTTCTAAGCATTTTTTGTTGAACTGGCAGCCCCTTGAAAGCTGAACAGAGCATAGAAAGTCACAAATATCAAAGAAGGGTTTCTAAGCCAAATACACGTGATTGAAAAGTACTGCTGTAGCAGATCAATTACTTCCACATAGGATTTGTGTCTCATGAGTGTATTTATTTCTAATTTTCTGCAAGCAAACTCACCATAATGAGTATCCTCACTATTTTTACGAGGGAAGTCATCTACGTTTTTCACAATACAAAAAAAATCAAAGCACAATATCATTTGGTTATATGTTTTAAGAGCACTGACATGTGATAGAATCTTTTCTAAGACTGTTTCTGTCCAATATCCCTGTCAGTATCTTGTTCAACTGTTGCACATCCCTCCATTCGGATAAAACAGCCTGAAACTTTGGGATCTTCCATTAATCTCCTTCATTCACCTGAAACATTTTGGGTTTTGCCATTTTGAACGCCACTCCAAACAGACCTCCAGGCTCACTCTTTCACTAAACCCTAACTTTAACCCAAACCCTTCCAGCTCAGGCTGTTTGGGGCATGCAGCCTGCAAGGGCCTACCTGACATTCCAAAATTTACCTACTTAGTATTGAATTTGTGTCTACTAATTGACAATAAATATTCATCATCTCTCAGGTTTGGCTTCCCTTCCAGGGGGTCATGTTTATTCAACTTCTGAGTTGAGAAAAATGTTCACCACAATATCATTAATGATGAACAAAGCTCTGGCTTAACATGAGCAATAAATAAACTCGGTCTTGACCATCTGTGAAATCTTGTTATTGGGCATCATGTCAAGCAAGGATCCTTTAGACTAGCTATTTTTGGAGACTCCTGTGGTGGCTGCAATGCTTAAAGCATTTTAAAATACACAGCAACATGCTAACCACAGGTCAGAACCTCCAGTGCAGGTACATCAATTTATACTTGCATAACTTGCTCTAATTTTTTGAAGGAGAAGTTACAGAGAAACTTCAGAAACTCAAAGGCCACTTAATAATTAAGATTCGGCACAGGTCTCTGAAGGGGAATAAGAAATAGTGAAGTGAGACTATGAAAGGCATTATTTAGCTTTGAAAAGCTGTCATTGTTTGTAAGATTAGAAAGTGACTTCTGGTACCTATACTGCAGGAGAAGAAGCAAGGGAGAAACAAAATACACGTTAGTCAACTTGATGTAGGTAATAATCAGCTTCTTTGAAAAGATATGAACTTGGAGTTTTGAGGGGGAGAGGATGTGTCTTGGCCATTGCAAACTTGCAAAGGAACATTGCAAAAGCAGTGTGTTAGGAAAATTTTTGAAACAGACATCACTTGATCCTGAAATGTCAGGCCTTTTTTCTCACTAATTTTCACAGCAAAATCACTGCAGTTTGATAGGCTGGTATTTTGCAGGAATTGTATGTAATATTGCACAGACCTTCAAGGATGAGTGCTTGCTAAAATTAAAAAAAAAAAAAACCAAAATAAACATATTCCACATTTACTGGTATCTTGGCTAGAGTAATGGGGAATGAAATCTTCCAGACAGGACATTTAGCTGTGGTGGTGACAAAGCCTCCATCGCAAAGGTCCCTGCTGTAGCATCTTCAGCTGGATCAGAAGAGACTCCCCAAAGCCCTTCATTGCTACTGATGCTTCCTAACTACACATAGACCATCTCCTAAGTATTTTAACTATGCACAAATACTGTCCTACATAAAAATTTCTGCAAAAAATATTTCCATTTACCAGTTAAAAATACCTTATCTATGTAGGATTTGATTTCTTCTGCAGTGGGAACCACCTAGATGAGTCTTTGGAACAACCCACCCAGGATATTAACCAACATATTTAGGCGTAGAAATTGGACTACCACAGCAGGAGCTGCCTCAGGGAATTTCAAGATCTGCCTAAAATTTTAGACATGCTTCTGTAACAGGCAAAATCCCAGTTGTGAGGTTTTGCTGGTTTCAGACTGTTCCACTGCTTCAAGCGAGTCTATATCTCACCTATGCAGAAACTAGCTGGGATGTTCCTGGACCATGAAAGGGATCAATGAACCAAGTGTACTAGATGCGCCTACAAGCACAGCCCTGACGTGAGCTGCACCACGATTGTAAATAAAGAACAAATTTGATATTCATTTTTATGATTCACCCGTAATGTAAGACCCATAGGCCTTGCCTCAATAAATGTTCTATAACTATCAGCAGCCTTTTCCACAACTCTCCAACTGAGGTTTTCTTCCAATAACCTAAAGGTGGAAGAACCCTCTCAAATTCAAGCGATCTGCTGAATGTACCTGTCTTCATTTGTTCATTTTCTGTTTTCTGGTATTGTAAAGTTGTCCAGTGTCCCAGATTGCTTTTTTCCTTTTTTTATTTTTCTATTATTACACAAACAGCTATTTTACATCTTCATAGGCTATTTTAAGTGGCATTACATGTCCTTACAACTCTTAATTTGCTTTCTTCATATCTCTGCAAAGGGGAAGACCAGAATAGGAAGAGTTTGGAAATCATGATCTGAAAGTTACAGTAAAAATTTTTGGTTTCTTTTCCGAATGAGATTATGAAATCACTGCAGCTGTTAGGAGCAAATTAAATAAGCATTGACATCTGATTCTAGCTCTAAGGCAGGGTAGATTAACTGAGCTCTTCAAACCTTCTTCAGTCCTGCATTTTATTTTATTTGACAATTTATTGTCAAAATATTCACTGCATCAATAACAGAAAACAGAGTAGCCGCAACCCCTTTTAGGAATCCCCTTTCTGAGAGACACACATAACTTTTTATTATGACACTAACTGATAAACTTTTTTGAGAGATTGGAGTGTCTAACTCTCAAAATTAAAGCTCACTGCACACCAGTGTGATATTGGCTCCCAACTCATTTCAGAGAAATTCTGAAAAGGCATAACAGGACGGCTTTTGAGATGAAATAATGGTCGTAAGAATTCATGCTTTTAAAGCCTTTGAATGCTTTTGAAAATCCTGGCCTTAATTTTCACTCCTGCAGTGTCGCAGTGACATCCAGTGGTCAGTAAGATTACTCTTAAATTGAGCTCTGACCCTACCAAAATCCAAAAGCATCCTTACCTGCGTACACTATAAGCTGATGCGTGTGCTTCAAGCCTGCAAGTTTTCATGGAAGTGGCACTTGATTAAACGTTGACTCAGGATTTGAAATAGTCAGAAGGATTGTCAGAGGGCAAAAGGAAGATTCCCCATACTTTGGTATTATGGATCACCCTCTTTCC
>NW_010406336.1:12908-14249 GCF_000710305.1 Buceros rhinoceros silvestris | reverse complement strand
CTTTCCCTAAGCCCCTCTTTCCAGGATTCCTGTTTGGCCTGCAAATTATTTGAGGCTGCTCCCAAATATACATGCTCCCTAAATGCTAATAAGAAAAGCAGTTCATCTAATGTTTGTGCTGTAGTAGGAGCCTGGAGGTCTACCCAAGGAGATCTAGACCAAGATAAGGACTCAGCCCTTAGGTTCTGCACCAAATATATGTAAGGCAAGCGATATCAGGTCAACTACAAGACTACTAGTCTAGGAGTCATCCTAATAGTCCCACACGAACAGTTTCATCGTTATCATAAGAGAGCTGTGAGGCTAAGGGCAGAAGCTGGTAAAGTAACTTTGTCCAGAAAAGGAGTGACAAAACCTCTAAGGAAAGGCTGTGGTGAAGCAGCAGAGTAACCAGTAACCAGTCACCCAGAAGAACACACAAAGAGGAGATCAAAACACTTTGGCACTGGTAGCCAAAATATCTTGAAATGCCAAAGGTCAGTCTGACTGTCAAAACTAAAAAGTGAGAAGCTGATGGTTAGAGAGAAGGTCCCCAGAATCTGGGGAGATGGTAAGAAGAGGCAGCTGGAGAGTCAGGAGCACCAAGAGGAGGAAAACGCTGAAGGAGAAGACTTGAGGAAAAAGTAGGGGACTGCAGCACTGAGGGGAAAAGAGCACCAGGTTGGGGTAGTGCTGCTAGAGAGGTGAAGGAGGGATCAGAAGGAGCAGGTGGGAGAAGACAAGAATAACAAAAAGCCCAAACCCAGACAGGCGGACAATTCCCTGAAGGAATTCCCTTAAAAGCATCATGAATAGGGGTGGAGAAGGCCTCAGCTTACACCTCACTCTGAGACTTCAGCAGTGTATCTTCAGAGCTAGTAAAGAGGGAAAAGTAACCTGTAGAGGGGAAGGGGCTCCAAATATCAAAGATACGCTAAAATGGATAAAAGCCCTGAAGTGCCCTGTCAGTGATCACAACAAATATGTCCTAAGGAACAACCGAAGGGGGCATTTGAACTCCAGCTGGCAAAGTTATGCTGCCCGCCTCCTTCTCCCATGCTGACAGCAGAAGCCAGAGGTGCTCCATAGCATGAAAAGGAGAAGAAGCTGTCAGCATGACATGGGAACGATTGAAGTTAGCAGGCACGCTGGAGATACGCTTTATTTTCAATATAATCATAATAGCACAACCTTTCCTACATTCCATGCCTATGCTCCTGTGGGAATATATGCCTTTATTTTCTAATGATTTATTCTGAAATCTTGTTTATTGACAAAGCTGGGATGAATGATTTGGTTTAGAAGATACTCCACCATTACACGTAAGGGGCAGCAGAAGAGACAAGCAAAAGCTTAGGGAAA
>NW_010406336.1:0-12527 GCF_000710305.1 Buceros rhinoceros silvestris | reverse complement strand
TAGGGAAAGGGAGAGAAAAGGGACGGAAGAAGGATAACAAATGCAAAAGCAGGAAGTGAAAAGAAGGAACAGTACAGAGGAAACATTGGGAGGGGGGGAAAAAGGAACTTATTCTAGAAAGTATAAATTACTTTAGCACATGAATAGGGTAAGAAACATGGAAACACAGCACAGAAAATACCTAGGCTTACATGGATATTGTAGAGTATATGATGTTAGAAAATCGAAGGTTGATTAAGGAATCCTAGTTGGAATCACAGAATGGTTGAGGCTGGGAGGGACATCAGGAGGTCATCTGGTTCAACCCCTTGCTCAAGAAGGTCCATCTAGAGCACGTTGCCCTGGACCACATCCAGACAGCTTTTAAATATCTCCTAGGAGGGAAATCCTACAACCTTCCTGGGCAGCTTGTGCCTGTACTCTGTCTCCCTCACACTAAAAAGAGCAAAAAAAAAAGTGTTTCCTGATGATTAGATGGAGCCTTCTGTGTTTCAGTCTGTGCCCACGGCCTCTGATCCTGTTACTGGGCACCACTGAAAAGAGCTGGCTCTGCCCTCTTTGTACCCTCCTTTCAGGTATTTACATCCATTGATGAGATCCTCCCTGAACTTTCTCCTCTCTAGGCTGAATGAGCAGCCCTAGCTCTCTCAGCCTTTCCTCGTAAAAGAGATGCTCCTGTTCCTTAGTCATCTTCACGGCACTTCTTTAGATTCCCTCCGGTATGTCCATGTCTTTCTTGTACTGGGGATCCCAGAACAGAACACAGTACGTCAGGAGTGGCCTCACCAGCGCCAATAGAGGGGAAGGATCCCCTCCCTCAACCTGTTGGCAAGACTCTGCCTAACATAGGCAAGGACACCGTTCACCTTCCTTGCAGCAAGGACACATTAGTGGCTGATGTTCAAACTGGTGGACACCACCAGGATCCCTCAGGTTCTTTTCTGCAAAGCTGCTTTCCAGCCGAGCAGCCCCCAACATATACTGGTGCCTGGGGTTGTTCTTCCCCAGTTGCATGAATTTTCACTTCTTGTCGAACTTCATGAGGTTCGTGTCAGCCCATTTCTCCAGCCTGACAAGGTCCCTCTGGATGGCAGCACCTATCAGCCACTCCCCCCCGTTTTGTGTAAGTTTCAAACTTGCTGAGAGCATGCTCTGCCCCATCATCCAGATCATTAACAGAGATGTTAAATGGGACTGCACCCAGTATTGACCCCCTGGGGGTAAACCGCTGGTTAGTGGCCTCCAACTTCATGCCACTGATCATCACCCTCTGGGCCCATCCATTAAGCCAGTTTATAATCCACCTCACTGTCTTCTCATCCAGCCCATAATCCATCAGCTTGTCGATGAGGATCTTATGGGAGGCAGTGATGAAAGCCTTACTGACATCAAGGTAAACAATATCCACTGCTTTCCCCTCATCTACCAAACCAGACATTTCATCACAGACATTCACGAAGTTAGTCAAGCATTACTGTGTTCCCAGCAGTGTTGTAGACTTGCTCTGTGCCTAGTTTACCTACCAATAATACAAGTGTATCAATAATCACGCTGCTCACAAGGGTCCTGTGTTAATTAACATTGGAAGATGCCTTGAGACCTTCCAAGTAAATGCTGCTACTCTAGGTGTGTAATAAAAAATTGATTCCTTTTTCAAATGCTCTTTCTATCTCTTGGCTTTATAGATCTTTAAGGTATTGAATCCCTAGAATAGCTATAAAGCAAGATATATACGTAAAATAAAATGAGGATGTAAAACATACTTACTTCTCAGACTCCTTTTAAATAAATGCAATTTTACTAAATAAAACACGAAATTCGAGGTTTTATCATTACTTCTTTCATTTTAGAATGTGATATTATCTGTCCTTTCTCAAATTAATCTTTACTTTCTATAAGAACAGAGGTGTCAATACTCCAGTATAATTATCAAGCGTTTTTCAACTCGAAGCAGAACAATACTAATTACTCAGCAAAGAGGTAGTCCTAGCACACTTCAAGATTTGGCGATGATTCCCGGGTTGCTTGATGTTGCAGTATCACCGAGGAAATGATTCTTTTCCACTGTAATCACAATGAGCTTTGCAAGAGATTAATAACAAAATCGATATGCCTGTCCCTTCTCCTCCTTCACAGGAATTTCTTGCTCTAAGACAGTCATACTGGAATACCAGGGAGAAGTAAAGATTACAGAGGAGAAAGGCTGGGTAGTGGGTCATGTACTAGTTTGCTTTATAGATTCCTATGGATTTCATAAAGAGATCTTCTCATCCCTTTCCAAGGCTGCACAAGAGATTAATGTCAGAGACAGGACTGAAATTGCGGAAAGCCCTGGTGATGAAGATCCTACACTGAACGAGTAAGAGACGAAAATTTGCTTTGGGAAGTGCAGTCAGTTTGGGTAATACAATGAGCTCTTAATGCAGTTCCTAGAAGGAATATTTCTGTGAATAGTTTGATTGTCGGCTCCTGTACTTAAAAGAACTATTGCTCCTTCCTTCATTCAGTAAATTCACATTACAAACTTTCTCTTCCTGCCAGGTTCGCTCGCTGTCATGAAGACACGTTAAGGTCGTTATGGGGGGATCTATGTATGCTATAGAAGAGGTTCCCCTCTAGCCCTGGCTCCTCTGCTGTGCCTTGATAAAGCATTTCCTTGGGAAATCACTAACTCATATCACTCTGGATCCCAGTGAAAGGGATTTACATCTGCTGGGCTGAAGAAACACAGAGATTAAAATATAATGTTATTTAAAAAAAAAAAAAAACCAGACACGCTAGGCATCTGCAACAGTATATTCGTTTGATGAAACACATGAATAATTGTCATTGGTTTATACATCGCATTGCAGCCTTTAAAATTGCCCAGACCAAGGAGTCTTCTAAAAAGGGGAAGGGGAGCATTGAGTGTGTTTTGTACAGAGGATTGTCCAACAGAGGTAATAGTCAGGCTAAATGACTTGCTGCCATCTATTGACCACGTACCTTACAGCGTCCAAGATTTTCAAAAAGATGATGAAAAAGCAGTAAAACCTTGTAGCACAATCAAGACAAGGAAACCTACCTTTGTGTGACCAAGTCAAAATAATTTTTATGTGCTCTATTCCTGCCTTAGCGCATCCTGAATTTTCACTAGAAGCCAGCACTAGCTGTTTGCACATTGCCTTTCTCAATCTTCTCGATTTAAAACAGCAACCTCTCCTCTGTGTGAGAGTACACGAGGTGAAGCAGTCTACCCTCAAGAACATCACACTGATGCCAGCTGAGCTTGACAAATAACTTTGCATAGGTTTGTTGTTCACGCCAAATTCTGTCCCGTTCTCTAAAACAAAATAAACTAGCTTCATAGCTTTCTACCCAGAATTATTGCTATGTTTCAAAAGGAACTCTTTTTTTTTAATGTGTTTATTTGCCAAGGCTTTAAAATAATAAATCACTTCTTTTAACAAAATTGTCTCCTTGGAATACTTGGAATAATAGGCTTAGGGATGATTTCTAATCGAGCAATAGCTCCTCTACGTGATAGCAACAGCTTGCAGCAAGAAACAGAAGCCCATTAATTCTGGAGGTTTCCATTAGACAGAGAGGTACCGCTTTAAAAAACTAATTCACATTTTGCATCATTGAGGTACTCTATTGTTTAAATGGCGTTCATTCTCTTTACTATATCAAAACTAACAAATTAAAAGACAGCCACTTCCCTTAAGATCTGAGCGAACAGATATCTCAGGATACAACCATGCACCAGCCAAACTGTTTTGTGAAGAGCAAGTAAGTTAAGGCCGCCAGCAAGTTAAGCCATTAATTCGATTCCAATAAACATTCCCTCAGACAACTGTCAGCTCCAGCAAGGGTGCTCACCAGCTCTTCTGAGCCATCTCACCTCAGGCCTGCAGCTAGTGATGAACAGTGGCACAACGGACCAAGCACCAGTGATTTTATACCAATAGCCAAAAATCTAAATTGTTACAACAGTTTTCATCACACCGTTATGTCAGCCTCCTGGACCATGTCTTGTTCCCAGTGATAACTCATCTTCATCCAAAGCAATATCATAACAAGCTCCTTATCAAAACACGAACACCTGTTCAAAAGCAGAATTTGTTCATTTAAGCAAGGCCTCTGAATCTGTGCACTGCTGGAGTCAGTAGAAGCACAAAGCTTGAAAAGCAATACAAAGGAGCCGAAAATCAGGCTCAGAGCTCACCAATCCAGGAATCCAATTTCACCAACTGTAGTGACACAAAGAGGCAAATACACTGAATTTTCTACAGTGGAAAGACTCCAGTGGAAAATAATAGTGGTGCATAGTACAAAGGGTAATTCCACCTCTGAAAATCAAGTATTTCCATTGACCAGAATGGATGCATATTGAAAAGAAAAATTGAGGCTTTGTTACTACAAGTCCCTACAGTTTAGCAGCTGTTGTTATCCCCTGTCCTTCACGAATGAACACTTGTCTGAAGCAGTATGAATGTGTGATACACAGGGGACTTCAGTAAGTGACATTAGGTGTCACAGAGCCTAAGCACTAAGTCCTTAAATCACTCTCCCTTCTGCATTTACTATGCAGGTGAGAAAGCAGAAATCCTCTTTCTCTCCTCACACCTTTAAGCTTATGCAGAACCTTTAGGGCACTTGGAGCAATCGAAATGATTGTTGGCACAAAGGTCTTGTTTTCCATCCTTCATCCTGTTCCATAAAGTGGCTGCTCCACACGTTAGTGCCTCACAACATCTTTGAGAACTGGCCTTTTCCACTAATCAGCTGCAAAAGTCGCCTTCCCCGGCAAAAGAAAATGGAAATTTCCCTCTTTGTAGATGGAAGATAAAGTCCAAATTTCTAATTTTATAGCATTCTAACAATTTTCCTGATTTTAGCAGACAATGAAATAAGAAGCTGAGCCTCCAGAGGTGGAGAGGTGCTGTGGTAGCTAAATATGAGTTGGTTTAAAAGCCTCCAAGGGTCTCAGCAAACAGCAACTTTAAAAAAACAGCTATGTGCCACTAAAACAAACTTGGCAGCGCGTACTCACTGCTTCCTAAAGCCAAGATTATGGGTTGCTTCTTGAAAGGCATACTTGGAAAAGAAAGACTCTATCTCAACTGTCTGCCAGTCCTGGAAGGCACATACTTTTTCTCTTGGCCACCTGAGTAGCCTCAAAGCAGCAAACTGGGCAGAGAAATCTCTTTGGTCCTGTAAATCTCTCTGGAGGCAAAACGATGCCCAGCCAATAAGCTGGACTATATTTGATCAGCCCATATATGGGAGGAACCTGTCAAGTATAGAAACAGAGTTAATAAAATTATCTGCTTTGGTACATCAGCAGCTTCACCTAGAGAGTCAGAAATTTCTCAGTGATGTGAGGCGATTTTTTTTAAACTCAGGAAGGCACGACGCACCCCAGCGTGTTCAGAAGCATCATGTTGGCTCAGCTAGCATGGTAACATGATCATTGCGTGACTCATGAAAAGTACTATTTCCTTTCATTCGCTCTCTTCAGAAGTCACAGGTGCTACAGAGTTTCACTTCCATAATAGACAGTGAATCCTGAATTGCCGTAGTACCTGAGAGCAGGAGGAAGCACCCCTTTGTGTGTTACCTTGTACAGGTAACAAGCCTGTGCTATATAACTGAACAAAGGGACACAATACAGAATTTACAGCAAACCAGTTCAGTTCATGCTTGACAAAATCTTAATTCCTTAAGTGACTGGGCTGGAAAACATCCACGCTCGCACCTGAACATCCTACACATTTGCTTTCCTTAGATAATGCTAAGGAGCACAGCTGTCAAAATGGTTAGAATTTAAAGTGAGCATTCAGAATGTAATGTTCTGTGTTGGTACCATTGGTGAGGCTAAACTTTAGATGATAATTAAAATGTTGATCGTCTGAGATGAAACTGTATCCTAAAAACTACTCAAAAAAAGCAAACTGTGTAAAAACAAAATCCCTTATAAAACTGTCATAAAGAAAACACAGATATCAATATGAAATCTTTACTTAGAACCAAGAAATTTGGCTTCTAAAATGTTTTTTTAGAAAAATAGCCCAGAAATTAATTGCTATTTAGGATAACATTTTAAAATTGAATTAATCTAATGAAACTCTGAAATTCTGCATCACAGAAAAAAAAAAGTGGGGGGGAGAAGTGAACATTGCCCCTTCTGAAATTTTTTTCAATGAGAGGTGAAAATTTGATTCATAGTGTTCAATATTTGACAGTCCTTCACCCCCAAAATGTAAAATACTGGCTTTGTCAGAAAATTATTCTGGAAACTTTAGTCCCCATGGCTTGTGTACTACTCAATTTCTCTTACCCTGGACTATCAGGGGATAGAAGAAGCTAGATGCCACTAGGCTGGATGAGACTTCAAAGCACAGCTAAACCTGGGGAATTTGGTGGCTCACATAGCAGAGGTCCTACTTGATATGAACCATGGACAATGGCCAAAGAATCTGACCCTTCATGAATATTGTTATTATCCAGCAGTTAATTTATCCATTAAACCTCATTTTACCAGCCACAGAGCTGGCTAAAAACTGCAAAGTAAATATTGCCTAATAAATAAAATGAACCACAGCAGTATTCACTCAGTAATATATTTAAAGAACGATATTTATCCAAGTGCAACAGACACACACAAGTTATCTCCAAAAGCTAATATTTTTAAAGTAGTTAAGAGAATTAAAGGCATTCACTTCTGAAAATTTTGAAAATGCTTAAAGAAATCAAGGTACAGCTTCGATGTCCATGTGTTCTGTTGGCCACAGTGGTATGGATGATCCTACTGCGATGTGGTGATAACAAAAAGGATTACTGAACAACACTGGATTTGCACATACTGGTGGGAAGGGGCTAAATGTCGGCTCTTGAACAAAATGGGCTTCGTGATCAGTTTTGGTGCAACTCCCGTGCCAGAGTCCTGACACAAGACTGTGCTGGTGCCAAGGTTCCGGGCAGTCCCAAGCCAACCCACCTTGTGCGGGAAGCGGGGTGCAGAGAGGGATGTGTCCACATCTTCCATGTCTTAACGACTCCAGCAGACCCTCCTACTTCCAGTTCAACTGAAAATACGCCTTGTGCATCTTGCGAAGCTCTTGCCCAAATGACAATTTCATAGACACAAGGAGTGTAGCCTTGAATGAGTATCAATCCTGTGTGTGAAGAAGACCACCCTATTAACAACGGAAGCCAAACACAAGCAGGAAGAGCATAATGCCCTCTATACAAAATCCAAACTTTACTGATACTGTTGGAAAGATGTTTGGCTCCAGAAAGCTCTAAGTATCTAGTTACAGGATCTATTGCACCAAGCCAAGTTTGTGCTCCAGTTCTTGCCAAGAGGTCAAATGAGCCGCCAGCCAGGCAGTGGGTGAAGCGGGCATAGTCCAGGCAAGAGGAGTTATTAACTATTGGACTCCTCTGTTTACCTCCTACTTGGTAAACATCATAAATACAGTTGTAACAAAAGCCTTTTACTGAACAACAGTAACTTCCTACAGTGGAGCCTCAAGGTGTTTGTAATTTTATTCTGTTACGAAGCATTTCTTTGGATTTATCTCATCATAAATACCTAATCTAAAGCAGAGAAATGTAGAAGTCCTCTTCTCAACTTTACCAGCAGGTGATTCTTTCTAAAGAAACAGTTCACCCTGCTGGTTAATCGTTTTGAAAGCTTTGAAGTGGTTTAATGTGGCATTGAGTTTGACTTACTTTATTATTTCTAATGGAAGACCTTATTTATTTCAGAGCTAATGGGTGAGAATTAACTCACATTTCTCCATCTCCACTGGCAAAAAATAACTTATAGTTGATTTATTTAAGAAATACATTGAAAACAAAAAAATTGAATGAAGCACCGAAGTATAAATCATGAACAGGATTTGTGGCACAGAATAGTGATGCTCTTGCAAAAGAAAAATAAAGAAACCACCTGCCTCCAGTAGCTAATATAGTGTAAGTGCTATTCAGAGAGCCATTACTGCCTTTCTACTGGTGCTAGAGCATCTCCATGCACAGTCTGAACCTATATTCTGCTGTAAGTGCCGCGGTTATTAAAACCCCGTTGTCCATAGAGCTGAACAGTAGGCGATGCTGGTTCTGAACATGTAGACAGGTTATCTGTTTGACAACAGCTTACAATGGGTAGCAGACACAAATTATTACTCCTTTGGTACTTACTGTCATAAGAGTTACAGTAAAGGCAAATTATTTGGTAACCCTGCACATATGATTATAGCACCGTGTTAGAAGCATTCTCATTACAAGAGAAGTGCTTTCTTGATCATAATACCTTATTTGCAGTTACTCATGACACTTTGTTGGGAGGAGTGAATCACTCAGTGCATCGAAAGTTGCAATTCTTCACAGATTGATGGCAAGCTCTTTTTTACAGGTAACACAGCGATTCTTGAGATACATGAACATATGAAAACATTTTTTGCAGTATTGTAGAAATACTGTGTTTTGTATCTTGGCACTTGATTGGACAAAAACAAGATAAAAGTACCAGATCAGATTCTTGGATCGGTCACACTGTGATTTTAACTCTGTTCCAAAATGGCAACTAAGGACTGATTTGGCTTACAGGGATCATGAGATGGAGAAACCCGGGGGGGAAAACAAACAAAAAACAACCCAGGCTGCTCTAGTTTATACTTGTTACAGGCTCCAGGCAGACCTAGGTTACAGGCAAGTCTAAGAGGAAAACAAGTGACATCTGCATCCAGTGTGTCGGGAACATCAACATCAGCACTGCCACGCCTGGAAAAGGAACTCTCAGAATTGGCCAGAAATTCAATCCCATTCGTGACTGGCTTCTCTGTTACATGTCAGGCACTGTGTTCACCTGTCATGATGTCATTTATCTTTGAAATGTCACGTGCATTTAAATATATATACAAACAATACACATGCTTAACTCCCACTAATCTTTGCAGCACTTCATGTCATCGGGGCAGTAGCGAAGATGAAACATGGCTTATTGCCTGCCCTTAAAAGATTCCTGGATCTGACAGCAGCAGATTAGTCAAAAATTAGCACATGACCATTAGTTTAGGATCATTGTTGGAAGTTACCTTTAGGTAATCGTTAAAAGAAGCTTGAAAAGCATGCACAGCTTTGATCAAAAGGAAGAGGTTTATTTACCAGTACGGATAAGAGACTACACACAGCATCTCCATACACAGAGCACACTCTTCCAAGTTCTGGGTCGGTATGGAAGCAATCTAAGGCACGAGGCTCAAAACGTGTGGATAAAAATCATTCTCTGTAGTCCCAGAAAAGGCACGTGTACCCACAAGTGTGTGTCTGTGTTTGTGAGAGCACAGATGTTTATCAGGGCAGGGAGAAATACATTCTCTAATTTATGTTTCCAAGCTAATTCACTCCTAGTGTTTGGGATACTACTTTCCCCTAACTGTAACTTTGCCAAAGGACATTAATCTCTCCCAGGTGGTTTTTCACCCTAGAAACTGCTCGTTGTGTTTTAGAATTCATGTAATATTATTTTCCAATGAAATCTCCCAGCAATTCTAATTGTTCTTTCTTTACTCCCTTACTTCCCATGAAATGATAAAAACCTTTCTTATGTAAAATGTATTTTTACATATAAAATTGAGCTCAGAGAAATAAGGAAGGAAAGAAATTATGATAATCCAAATATTCTTCAATAATCTGATTAATAATTCCCTTCTGTTACATCAGTGTATCTGACTCGGCAGCATGGACTTGGTCACTAGTGAGGAAAGCTGGAGGACACTTCAGGAGCAGGCCAGATGCAGAGAGTAAGAAGAGCCACTGCAATCAAAGGGAGCCACAGCATGTTAACCCTTCAGGTGGGTGTTACCAACACAGCCATGGTGAACTCTGACCCTCTCTCTGTCAATGGCGTAACTTCACGAACATGGTGGTCTGTTGGCTTTGATGCTGACAAATCCCACTAGACTAAAGTGGAGCTTTTTCATTGCCACTACTTGATAATAAAACCTAGTGAAAGGATAAAGAGCAGAGTTTGTTTTCTGATTTTGCCTAGTGAGAAGATGAAGTATCTGCTTTCAGTTTCAGGTATCAAATGAATGTCCTTCTTAATTTGCAATACAATTTCTGTGCTTGATTTAGAAGCACAAAAGGAAATCGGATCTTGTTTCTAAAGATCTCAGAGTACTTTGCAAATTATATATTCACCATCATCATCTCCAGTTCACCAATGGGGAAGCTGAGGTAGTACAAGGGGACATAATTCAGCCAAGATTCCAAACACCTTGCAGTACCAAGCCAAGTACCTTGTTATGGGTTAGAGCTGGGCCAGCCACTAGACGAATGACAGATGCTCTCTGTTACCCACCCTCCTTCCCTCCCTTCCCAAAGAGAGGAAAGAGAAAAGGAATAGGGGAGAGAAACAGACGGATTGGAAAAGAAAACTAAAACTGCTTTAATGAAAATAATAACAATAAAATGAAATACATACAAATATCTACAATACCAATACCGAACCCAACCCCCTTGATGGCAACCACGTCACCGTCACCACTGATGCTGGGGGCAGACACTGGGGAAGGCCCAGACTGGGCTCAGCAGCAGGTGGGAGCTGGATTCCAGAACTGGATTCAGGGATGCACGGCCTGGGATCAAAGGCAGAATGGACAGAGCCCTCCTCAGAAGCTGTGCATTGAAGAGACAGCAAGACAGCAAGACCTTCAGCTTTATGACGTTTATGGAGGAGCAGCCTCTCACTTACTGCACCCCCACGGTGGCACACGGGATTTAGCAGCGACCTTGGTCTGCACAAGAGGAAGTCTAAGCAAGGGCCTTTCTGCACACCAATCCCTGCAGTAACTGTGAACACCAAGCTTTATCACTTCTCGAAACAGACTCTGTCTGAAAAAGTATGCCATTAACTTCAGAAAGTGCAGTTATTTAGAACAGACTGAGAAGACCTTCAGCTTTATGACGTTTATGGGATGGAATACCTGGTTGGTCAGTGTAGGGTCCTGTCTGCTCCTCCCCAAAGGTGCGGCTTCTAACTTACTGCACCCCCACCACGGCATATGGGATTTAGCAGCGACCTTGGTCTGCACAAGAGGAAGTCTAAGCAAGGGCCTTTCTGCACACCAATCCCTGCAGTAACTGTGAACACCAAGCTTTATCACTTCTCGAAACAGACAAAGGTGCGGCTTCTAACTTACTGCACCCCCACCACGGCATATGGGATTTAGCAGCGACCTTGGTCTGCACAAGAGGAAGTCTAAGCAAGGGCCTTTCTGCACACCAATCCCTGCAGTAACTGTGAACACCAAGCTTTATCACTTCTCAAAACAGACTCTGTCTGAAAAAGTACGCCATTAACTTCAGAAAGTGCAGTTATTTAGAACAGACTGAGATGGAAAGTAAAATCACTGAACGGAATTAGTTCTGTCCTAATTTAAACCAGGATACACCTACCTGAATACACTTAGTGAACTGTGTCCCAGCATTTAGCTCGCTTAGCCCAAACACAGATGGGAGGGAAAGGTGTTCATATTGGTCCAAAGAGTACCAACAGTCCCTTTCTTCATCAAGTTTCCAGACAAAATTCTTCCTTGTCTTGCAGCCAGGATTGACTATGCATCTACTTGTCAACAATATCAAGAGTTTCAACTTATGCAGATCATACATAGTACGTTTCTTAAAAGCTTGCTGTTTTCTCTTAGAAAGGTTTCTTCAAAATAATAAAAACACGCTTTTTTTTCAAATGTCACCATATGACAATAGCAGGCATTTACCCTTCCTTTTTAATCAGGCTGCCCAGCAGACAGATGCCATAAAGCACCACAAGATTAAAAATGCCTTTTGCAGCGTTGACCAGCATCTCACTCTCTCCTTCTTGTTCGTGGAAGGGATCTTCTTGATTTCTCAGCCCTTTTTTGAAGTGTTGCTTGTTATCCCACTTTCATAAGACACGCTATATGAACCAAAGCTGAAAATTGCACACAAGCTACTGAACTTTGCTCTCTGATTGGATGCGGAATGGAATGTTTGGAAGCTTTATTGTTAAACAGGCATTTTATGAAGGGAGAGTGATAATAAATGATGCAGCGTGTGGACAGCAAGCAGAAACTGTGGTTATATTTCAGGTCATGTTCAAAATGCATCTTCAATTCTGAAATGCTTGAGATATATAGGCTTTACGGGACATGATTACTACAGCAAGAAATTAATTGCAGCTTAGCACGTTGTGGAGAATAAATATCCTGAAAAAAAGAAATTCATTGAAATGTTTCAAGCAGCAAATCAATAACATTTTCCAGCTTCTTAGATCTAGAGTAAACTATTTTACTGTGAAATCACTAAAGGTAGAGGTACCACATCATTCTTTTCACGTTTACTGCAATAAATAATACCTGAGAGACTGTATCATTTCGCTCCTGAATGGACCCTTGACACAGATTTTCTGTTCTCCGAAACTAAAACCATGCAACAAGACATCAGGTCATTAAATCAAAACAGGGAGGGAGGGAGGGAGGGAAGCAGGGGAAGGGAAG
>NW_010406335.1:186198-194672 GCF_000710305.1 Buceros rhinoceros silvestris | reverse complement strand
CCCCTTTTTAATAAGAAATACGGGATAGGAAGGAGGAGCCTTGCTTTAGGGGACTAGGTCCCGATGAAGTCATTAGGACAGGCATCCAAATTATTTTGTTTGGCTTAGAACACTTTTGGTTCTTTTGACAAAAGAACACCATTCTAGACAAAAAAAACCCCAAACCCTGGATGAATGCTAGTCAGTAGATAGTTTCTCAGCGGCCACTCAATAAGTGACATACATAAACAAGTTACTGACAGCAGAAACAGACGCACATATGTATTGTCAAACCCCTTTGAAAATCCATCTGCCCTGCAGATTCTATTGAATATCAATAACTTTTTGTTTATTATGTAGCATATTGTCTAAACAATATGCAAACAGTCACTATCTGATAGTCCCCAAAGACTGGGTCATCTTTAGGCGTCAAGCACGTTCAGAGCAGAGTTGGAAAATAGAAATTCTTGCTACGCAGAGTTGTAGGTACCGCACGTAGGTAGTGATCTGCACGTGTAAAGGAGCAGCCGTTTGAGCTCCGGGTCCTTCTTGCCCTACTGTATAGGCTGAGCACCCAGTTTCTAGCCAGGAGAGCTTACAGCCCGTGGGAAACACCTTTGCCCTAGGGAGAAACATGGTGTTAGCTTCATGCAGTGCCGCGTTATAAGGCCATACAGCTTCCAGCACTCCAAAATTGCTCACTCAGGAGGTGTTACAGTACCAGGCGAATGTACCATGAGCCTAAGTGAAGCACATCAACCAAAGAGGGAAGATCAGAGAAGCAGTGAGTCACCTGCTTATTGCCACGGATCTCTGTGGTGTCACAGGTATCACGCGTTGCTTGTGACACGTGGCTTCTCACCAGCTCAGGCCTCCCTCTGCAGTCACTCCCTCAGGCTTTCCCTCAACTGACCTGCAGATACGGTTTCAGAACAGCTCCCCCAAGCCAGCAGCTTCTACTCAGAGGACTGATGGGAGAAAGAAGCAACTCCAAGGCAGACCAAAGAGAATATTTCATGCATGGGGGACAATTCAGAAGAAGGAAAGGAAAGCCAGTATCTTCAGAACATGTGAGTGCTCATAAATGAGAGGAGATAAAAATCACATCTTGTCAGGTGTTAGGTTCCTGTGGAGCTTACAGGTGATGTGGTGAGTAAAGAGAGAGCTAAAGAAAGCAAGGGGCAGAAGGGTTAAAGTTACTCATGACCAGGAATGGATTTTTCCAAAACACGAAGCCATCACCGTGGCACAGCTGTGGGAGCATCACAACATACGGGAGCATTGGCAGCGCTAAAGCTGTGAACAGTTAATCAAATACACATCGTTCAGTGCTGCACAGTGAAGGATGTCTGGGCATCTCCTTTTAAGGACTGGCAGCTTGCAGGATAGGCTGCAGCTCAGCGGCAAAGTGCGGTCACCTCTATTGTGGTCGTGAGTTAATGGGGTAAAGCACGCCCTCCTCCTCGCCCCATCACGTGAACTGCTTTCTCTGTGCTGACTGGCTTCGAGACAACAGCAGAGATGGAGCAAGTGCTTTCCAAGGCTGCTGTGGGCAGGCTGGTGTTTCGAGGAGTTAATGGGGTAAAGCACGCCCTCCTCCTCGCCCCATCACGTGAACTGCTTTCTCTGTGCTGACTGGCTTCGAGACAACAGCAGAGATGGAGCAAGTGCTTTCCAAGGCTGCTGTGGGCAGGCTGGTGTTTCGAGGGCACCTGAGTTCCAGCTCTCCTTTATCTGTGGCTTGCATTTTCTGTTGTCTGTCAAACCTGAATGATCTTACAATACACCGTTGCTTTACAATTACCACTTCCAGAATTGACTACATTTAATGCTTCCCTGACTGTTAGAGAGTTATATATTATTATTTTCAAATCAATGCTTAAGTGAATAATTTGTACGCACCAGCGAGCTTTACTGGAAATCTAGCAACACGTCTAAAAATAACCATTGTGCCAATGGGTGAATTCTGGCAAGTCACTGAATCAAAAGAAGTGTGACAGAAGCAACTGGAAGATGGAAATAATTAAGCTGGGTTCTTTCCCTGTGGTTTTCATCATGAAAAAACATTTTGCCTAACAGATGAAAATTTGACATTTTCTGTAGGAGACACCTTTTGTTCTCAATAACGGGCCAACTCCAACACCCAAACCAACACGCCACAAGAATAAACGCATGAGCTGAGTGCGTTTTTGGTTCACTTCTAGCTTTTGGGGGTTTCTTTTTAAAACACAGTTTTTGAAGAGCCTGATGTAAAAAGAGAGAGCGTCTTGACGTTCCCAAGGAAATTTGCACAACAGATGGCAAGATATTGTAGTTTCAGAGGTTTGATTAGAAGAGTGGGTGCTACCTAGTGGGTTGAGCACAGGCTTGAGAGTCAGGAGCTTGCAAATTTTACTCCCCACTTCACCACTTGCCCCAGGCTGGGCAGTGAGCAAGTGACGTGGGATTCTCATTCTGCATTACTGCAGAACACAAACACAGCTGATTCTCACAGGATTGCTTAGAAGGATTAGTTTAAGGTTTTACTTTGCATAGAAAAACTTCCATGCTGTCCAAGTGCTAACAATTGCTTTACCATACTACTCCGTAAGTGAGATGCTGTTGTTACACCACAAAATCTGCATTGTTATAGAACCCCAAACAGTACTTCTGAAAACTTACAGTTCTAACACCTTCACTGTAAGCAAATCATCCAGAAAATCACTGGTAATCGACTTGAACAAAACGTACTGGGACAAATTCAGTGTGAAATTTTTCGTGTGGTATTTCTATAAATGTGCTGTTTTAAGGATTGAGTTCATAAACAGAATTCTGAACAATAGAGGAAATAGCTAAAAAATCCCCACTGTCAACTTAAAGCAAAAATATCATTGAAAAGAAGTATATCTTCACAGGAAGGACTTTGCTCTATTAAAAACTCATAAAATGCCTTAAAAACCCCACTTCTCCCATCCTGATGGGGCCCTGCGGTACTCAATGCTTGCAGGTAAGCATTTGCTTTTGCAATATCTTCTCTCATACTTTTTTTTCCCCCCTCCTCAGTTTATAAGTGTAGTCCAGATTTAATTACTTTTAAGTCAAAAGCTAAATAGCTTAATGAAAACCAGAAAAAATGATAATTGGTTATAATTTTAATGAAGGTTATACCTAAAAACCTTTTATACCATTGGTCCAGCACCTTTCTGTTTCACCACCAGAGGTGAAAAACACCTGAATTCAGCACAACTGCGGATTCCTCCACATCATGCAAAGAGGTAAATTACTTCCAGTAGGTGGCATCACTTTGGAGAAGACCACATTTAGAAATCCATTCCGTAGGCCCAATTTGGCTTATTTTAAGAAATTCCTAAGCTTTTTTTCCCCATGTAGCTTAGATGCTATAGATCAAGAAAATTCCCCCCAACATTGTCATTTCTGTTTGTATTTTACGTGTTTGAATTAGGAGGTATTTCCTCTTGCCCAGTGCCAGCAGTTCAGCAGAAGGAAGCACACGTGTCACCAAAGGCTTGGTTCCTCACTTGCCAGACTCCTAATTGGTTTTATGCTAATCTAAAGCACTTGATGCACAGCCCCTACGTTCAGTTTGTAGTTAGTCTCAATGACCCACAGGAAAGCATGAGAGAACAAGCAGAACGTGAAGCCCAGCAGTAGCTGAGGACACTGCAGCCCTCCTGCTGGACTGGCCAATATGTCAACTCTGTCATAAGCATCAAACTGAGGAAAACAGCATCAAAATAAGTGGCGTAGAGTCCAGCAGTCAACTCCTACAGCTTGAAGACACTAAATAAAACTAGTCAACCTGCAGAAATCGTTTACAAAAAAAACCACTCCCCAAAAACTCATACGCACATGACAATACTTTAACATTTGCTACTGGGGGAGGAGGAGACAATAAAAACCACTCCACAAAATAAGAAAGTTGTGCCACTTTTCAGAGGATGAGAGGTTCCTCCCACATCCATTCAGTAGTGGTTCGTGACATGTCTGTTCTGTTCCTTGGTTCACTATCTGCTATGTCATCGCTGACACAAGCCTACGCGTGCCTCCGACACACCATGGCAGTAAAGCCAGGGGGAAATAATTATGGCATCCACAATGCTCATCAGTGTCCGTACTATCTAGCCCCAGTGGTAGAAAGGATATAAGGCATGTGAAGTACAACTTACATAAGGCAATGCAAAAGCCCAAGATTCAGATTCACGTTAGCAAAGAGTCTTTAATAAAAATGAAACAGAAATGTTTGAGGCAGAAAATAGTCAGTATGTTCTTACAGAAGAATGCAAACAGATGGGATGACACGAATCAGCTCAGGGGCAGCAATCTTTTCATTTACACATCCAGAGATGCGTGGAATTCAAAGAATAGGAATTTCAGCTTTAGAGGGGAACGTGATACTTCACATTTCAGGAGTGCATAAACATTAAACCAGCCGAATCTCTAACAGAGAGCGGCTACGGTTGTGGTCCTTAATCAGCAAGTGTTCATGCAGTGCTGCGCCCAAACCAATGAATGAGGTTGTGAGAGAGGTACAAGCAATTGTCAGCTGTCAAACACATGAGTAAGAGACACTAAAACCCTCCCATACCTCCACAGGCTTGAAAACATTTTTGTATCTGTTCAGACATCAGCGTGAGTTATTACTTGGAATCAAAAGGGTTGAGGAGGGTTAGAGGTATGTAGGCACCTACTGAGCAAGCCTTACGCAGCACTTTGTGAACATGGCTTTTCGTTCCTTGACCTTAAAACCCAGACATACTCTGTTCCACTTAAAAAATTTGCTTGCTGTCTCCTTAGTTACTTCCATGGCTTCAAAATCTTTTTACTTTAGGGAATGAAAAAAAAAAAAAAAAAAAGAAGTTAACCTGAAAAATCAACTCCCAGTGCCATATTTGTCAGATGTATGAAAAAATGCAGCCTTCCCCCGAACCAAGCACTGAATTTAGATGCTGCTTTAACCTTACGGATCTCGTGTACAATTGCATGTAAACTATGCTATTATTTTTAAGTACCTTATCATTCGTTCTGGGCTCTATCTATGTCCACAGAGATGAGCTGCATTTTGGTTTTAAGCTTTGGAGCAGAAGGTCAATCCGCATCAGCAAGAGAATTACAAGATGACTGAGATTGAACAGGAACAGATTTGTTTAGAAACTAAACACACAGAGATACAAGAACTGCCATTTATTTCTGTAAAGCGATAGCATGAAATGCAAGTCTGTTCCCCCGTAATGAAATAAGTTTGCTGATGCATTTTCTCATGCTTAGAATAATGCCTCATACTTTTTTATTCCATCTTTCAGATCAATTCAGGGAAATCAAGGGCGCCTCACTCATTGGTTGTGTGCTGTCATCTGGTTGCGGTCTGTGTCTCGTAAGCCTGCTGTTTAGTTAGGATCTACATCACCTTCACTCAGAAAGAACTATGCTGTGTTTGTTCACAATCTGAAGAAATTCAAATACCTGCAGAAAAGTTCCTCTAGTGGAGGAAAATTCTTTTCCCTCATGAGTTTCAGGATCTCACTAGCTATTTCAGATATTCTGAAGAGTCAGTGAGGCCGTTTCACTAATATCACAGAAATAAATTGTAGACTTAGATGGAGAGCAACAATTTTCATAACAGAGCTCAGAGCTGAAAGATCACAAGAGTTCTAAATGGATCTGGCCACCCTTTTGCACTGCAGAAAAACAGGAACAAACCTAAACAGTGAAACCATTGCGAGGGATTGAGTTACTTCTACAGTTACTGCACAGCTACATCCGCAGTGCAGGTCACCCAGGACAGTCAATCTGTAGCGATAACCCACAATTCCCCCATCTCTTCTATCAGCCTGTCCCATTCATGCTTTCTTCAGTTTTCTGAGTGCAGAAATGAATGAGGATATGAATTAATTCTATTCAGACACATACTGAATACAAACTGATTAATTTTTTGGAGGATAAAGTATTTTGTCTTTCCTACTGACAGTAACAACAGGCTTACAACCAGATATCCTCAGGTGTGTGAGCACCTTTAAGAATGCCATTCATTTTTCTATAGACAGCCACTCATATATGTTTAAAAGACACTTTCGTCATAGAAGTGTTTCTGCCAAGAAGTTTCCCATTAGGAAGTCGATGAAGACCAGAAACCATATACACAGTCACAAGTGCAAGGATTTACCCCAGCCAGTACTCGGGAAAGATAGCTCAGTGCTCTCCACTCAGAGCTGCTCGTGGCTCACTCAAGACAAGCTTTGGTTCAGTATGTCTCTCTTAAGGCAAGTAAGACTGTTGCAATCCCTCAAAAAGACGAGGTTTGCTGACTTCCATGATCACGGTCTGGACTAAGCTTTTCTTAGGACTCAGGAACTACCAAGAATCATCAAAATCTCTCATCAGGAAGGGCTCTGTCAGAGTCCTTTGGGGTAAATTACTGTGGGGGTACCATTTTCCACAAACATTACCGTAACCAATGAAGCGGTGAAATCCCTGTCTCCTGTTTACCCAGCTCCTACTCCTGTCTGGCTCAATGCCCTGACTGCAAATCTTGGAGAAGTATGTACAATTACCGAGGAGTGGATTATGTTTAACAGCTCCATCCCTGTCATGTCCAGGGATATGTTGCTTCCTATTACTTGACAGACATTTCCTAGTATAATTTATGAGAACAATTGGGGGTAAAAAGGAGGGTTGCTTTTTTAACCAAAATAATAACAGTAATCTAGGACACTTCTAGGCAGCCTGATGTAATGGGAGGGTGGAGCATGCAATTATGTGGCACTGGAAATGGAGGAATCAGTTCTTCTCTGCTATAAATTCTTCAGCTGCCTCTTAGATGAGCCTGAAAATGTAATCTAAACACTAATGCAGATGATCTCAAAGCCAGAGAGATCCACAAGAATCCTATAAATTTACACTGAATCAATGAGTAATATCTGCAGCCATTTCTATCCCTGAAAGCTGGATGCAACATTAGACTCTCAACATCGCACACTGGTAACCCATGGGGCAGTCAGCAATACTTTGCTTGGGTTCTAATTGTAAGGAATCAGTTCTGGGGCAATTTACTGCATTTCCTTATATTGCAAAATCCAACAGAAACTTGCACCAAAGCGTAGGTGTTCATTTGCTGCTGCACTCTGTCTGTGCCTCAGCTCGATGTCCCCTTGCTGCAACCGCAACCTCTGGTGCTGCGGCAAGAAGCGTGCTTAAAGCACAACGCCTGTGACCTATAGCTCTTGATCTACTGTTATTGAGCTCATTTGCTGCCCAGCTCCACACGTATCTTTTCATATGCTTTGAAGTCTTTGGGGTTTTTTAACTTGGATTCTAAAACATCAAGATTTGGTATAACAACCTCCACTACGAGAACATGACATTGCACTTTGGTTTTGAACCCACTGTGCGCAGCCTTGATACCGGCAGAATTATTCAGCTTCGGTGCCAAGGCACGGCTTTCAGAAATCAAACTGATTGAGCCTTTAAGGGATTGACTTAAAAGCAAAGAGTGCTGGCCTTCTTATTTTAGTGTAGCCGCAGGACCACGGGCAGTAATTGCAGCAACACAATATCAGAAGTTTTCCAGCCTTTTACAAACTGAATTAATGGTCACTGAGAAAGGTGTCAAGTTAAATTTAACTTTCAAAGATATGTTGCAGAGAAGCCCATAAAAGAAGCTGGCTATACTGTGGGAAGAGACATTTCTACTTGTTCTACACATATGCAGAAAAACTGTAGTAAATGTTCTGCACTATTATTCAAAAACAGAGAGCAAGAGAGAGAGTCCATCTTTGTATTTCCCACTTTTTGGTTTCCCCTTTCTTTTAAAGAGTAAAGTTTTCACAGCTGCTACATCAACACAACTTGCTTGTTTGGGGTTTTTACGCAAAACATTGGCCCCATCTGTTAGTGACTGCTGAAATTCAGCTCACTGATAACTCATTGTTGCTGGTGTCTTCTCCTGCTCTTCTGGAGATGAGGTGGGAGATTAATTCTAGCAAAAACAAAGCAAGCAAGGCAATGACTTCAGAAAGCCAGCACCGCTGCCACTGTAGTGATACAATTACACAGATGTACTTTCCCCCAGTCTTAATATAGGCAGGATTTAAATCTTTAAATATCATCCTTCGACAAAAAGCCAGGGCAAAGCTACGTTTAATGTAAACTCACCACTTGCGAGTCTGCTCAGAGGAGCGAGAATCCACCTATGCAAGGTCCCAGTTAAGACACCCCCTTGGAGCACACGACTCCTCCATATTGACTGTGTGTTTGTTAATGTAAACATGCCTTGTTTTAACCCTCCGAGTTTCAAAACTCTCCTTTATTTGACTCCTCCATATTGACTGTGTGTTTGTTAATATAAACATGCCTTGTTTTAACCCACCGAGTTTCAAAACTCTCCTTCAAAATAAAATCTACATTCCAAAAAAGCATTGCATGCATCTCATCCAGAAAACCCATCAATCCAAAACCAAAAATGCTTTTACAAAAAGACTGTAGAGGCTCGGAGATGGCTG
>NW_010406335.1:184482-186167 GCF_000710305.1 Buceros rhinoceros silvestris | reverse complement strand
TTCAAAACTCTCCTTTATTTTTCAAAATAAAATCTACATTCCAAAAAAGCATTGCATGCATCTCATCCAGAAAACCCACCAATCCAAAACCGAAAATGCTTTTACAAAAAGACTGTAGAGGCTCAGAGATGGCTGACCCTTATCTTTACTATTATTCTGGCATCTCAGAGGTACAAGCTAAGAATCTGCTTTCCTCTGACGAGCCCTAACATCCAGCCAGGCTGAAGACCCAAGACCTACTTGTGGCAAGACAGAGCTCATAGTTTAACCTTTCCTAAGATACAAAAATCCTAATTCTCATCTACATAGAATCACGAACCATCTGGCTGGAAGAGACCTTCAAATCATCGAGTCCAACTGTTCACCCTGCATTGCCAGGGTCCCTAAACGACGTCGCTCAGGGCCACATCTACGTGGTTTTTAATTACCTCCAGGGACAAGAACTCAACCACCTTCCTGGGCAGCCTGTTATTAATCTCTAATCCCTAAATATTTTTTGAATTTGACCTAGTGAGGCAAAGTCAGAAGAAAAAACATCAGCATGGAGATAGCTCGTAGTATTAGCTGTTAACATTTGTGAGGAAAGTTGCATTTCTCACATTTCTGAAATTAATTTCTCAAAATTTTACCTTCTTGCTGAGCATTTTCAAGTTGAGATCAGCTCTCAAAGGCGCTTCTCTAATTTCCTTGTCATTGAGCTAAACCTGTGATTGAGGATGACAACACTTCCAAGGACAATTTAAATCTGACACTTGCAGACAGAAATTGCCAATCACCCCTTCATACGCGCTGGTCATGCTTTCTGCAGAGCTGTGGGGGTTTGACTTAACCTCATTTCACTTCTGACAATCTTTACAAAGGAATTATTTGCAGTTGCTGCAACGTGTGATGGGTTTGAACTTAGGGCAGGGAGATTGAATTAAAGCAGAGGGCATCTTCATGCTGAAATCACACCAACTTTCCCAAATAAAATGACTTACCCACACCCACCAAAGGAGTGCGTAATCCAAGAGGTCTCTTTTGTGATGGGGATTTTCTTCTCATGAGAACAGGTTATGCTTTACTGTCAGAAATATCTAAAGGTCACAGGCATCACAACCTACAGCAATTCATTTCAATCTATGAAAAATGCTTTACAGTCTCCCTCTGCTAAACTAATCTGTCAGCTTAAATTCAGCTGCTATTTTTCCAGCTCATCTACTGACTTCATAGACTATACGTGTTTTGTGCTGTATTTCATGACGTTGCATCACCCAACCCCAGGCTCATTGGGATGCTGTTAGGTAGCGAATACAAAGGTTAGACGGCTACAGACGTGTTTTCTAAAGCATTTAATATGCTGCCCCACCGGTACCATGGAGACACATGGATGTATCATTAGCACTAGGGTATCGTGGTTTCTTTGGAAAGGGAAGTGCCTGTCATAAAAAGAAACATCAAAACAAACTGCATACTATCAGATAAGTTAAGCATGATAAGGTTAGATCAGTTCACTCTCACTAGGAATGCAGGATGTCAGTGACTGAATCTACAGCCGATACCATCATCAGCACACCCCTGACACCAAAAGTGATGCACAGTGAAACCTCGTTTAAGAGGGGGCAAGGCTCAGCACCACGGAACTCCAGACCTATTCCCGGCTTTAAGCTGATGACCATGTTTGAAAGAGCACATCTGAATAGCCA
>NW_010406335.1:183213-184053 GCF_000710305.1 Buceros rhinoceros silvestris | reverse complement strand
CTGAACACTGCTGCACCCGAGGGACCTTCCCCTGCCTCTTTGACCTGCCGAGTACCATCACTGGCACGTGACCTCGCCACCAGAGCTGTAGGGCTTCCCTTCCAGGGGCGGCTGGGCAGGGCCGCTCCCCTGCCCCAGCACAGCCTCCACTGCCCTCCTCTGCTACCTGTCCTTGACAAAAAAGTACAAGGCGCAGCAGTCCCACGCGGCCCTGGGGAACCAGTGTCGCTCTCTGCCCCTGTGAGGACACCTGGCTCTGCTTTCCCCTGCCACCACCACAGAGGCCTCAGAAACACTTGATCTTACTACTTTAAACATGCCATTTTTCCCCATTACGTCTTTCTATCTTGCAAGGACAAGCCTTGGGTGTTCAACACAGAGGTGCCACTCTAGTGGGAAGCCAAGGTTATAAAGGAAACAATTCAAGCCTTTTATTAAAAGCAAACACCCCTCTCCCCACCCACAAGCACCACCGCTATACAACAGGCTGTAAAGGAAACAAGGCGCTGGCTTCATAGCCGCACTTTGTTAACAACCATCGCAAGGTGCAGGGCAGGGTCTGAACAAACAAAACTGCCATTACTGGATTTCTTCTTTAAAGTCACTATGTGGATAGTTTAACACCAAGCCCTAGAGCAGCAGAGAGTATCTCAAGTGGAGCAGAGGGAGTGACTTTAAAGGATAATCATGCGCCTTATGGAAATAAGCTGTTGGTGTTACACCAAAATGACTCATTCCTTAGGACACAAAGCAGTGCAGATTTCAGCTTCCTACCCCACACAAAACAGAGCCTCTGAGTACGAATATTTTGCCTTTAGTTCCCAGCCTGCAAGCAGGAAT
>NW_010406335.1:182449-183075 GCF_000710305.1 Buceros rhinoceros silvestris | reverse complement strand
CCCCACACGCGCTGCATTGCTCAGATTTGTTCTCTTCACGCATTCAAAGTTAAACAAACATCTCTGCGTTTCACTCCTGTTATCTCAAAGTCACAGGAGGGAAATCTGGATTCTTCTCTGGTTCTTCCATCAGCAATAGACATGCAGCTCTTTACTGCACTCGCCTAACAATGAGGAGCTTGACTATTCCCAACAATGTGCAAACACTAGAGACCCCAGCACCCAGTTTACCTGCCTGAGAGTCGTCGTCTTTTCCAAAATGAGTAGGTTTATTTGTACCCAAGCTTTCTTATAAGACAGCTACACGATGCAAAAATAGAAATATGAATTCAGATACAGTTTCCACCTCATGCATATTGCAAATAAGCATTCCAAATAGTAAAGATTCCACTTAATCTAATTAAGTATTAAAAAGGATTGTTCCACTTTAACTTGCAGAAACTACGAACTCACATTTTGTTTAGTCTGCTTTCTTGTGAATCCCAGAAATAGCATCTTACAAAGAACAGTACAAGCTCATCAACTGCACAAGGCACAGTTTCCTCCTCGTGTAAAGATAAGTCTGACAAAGGAATACATTTTTTAAAAATATATGTCACTAAAGGATTTGTAACTTCACCTCATTC
>NW_010406335.1:167324-182356 GCF_000710305.1 Buceros rhinoceros silvestris | reverse complement strand
ATTCCCCCCCACCCCCCCTCAACTAGCACAGTTTCTCTTTCTCAAGGTTAATTTTTACCATCCCATGAAATTAAAGCCTGGGGATTGAGTTGTGTTATGGTTTTGTTTTTTGTTTTAAACACTAAAGCAGTTTCTTGTAGTAAGTAATGGCAGTCTTGGGTGCAGACAAGAATTAGTAAAACTCCAAATACTACATTTTAATGGAAATCAAATTAGATTAGTCTCATCTTAGGTGGAACTTGTCAACATGGCACACAGAAAGCCCACTGGCTGTGTGGCCAGTTTACAGAAGGAAGTTTCCTTCCTCTGTCCACAAGGAAAGGTGTTTCTTGGTCACCTGGCAAGCAGGAGAGCTCTGCCTGCTCAGGGAGGAATTTGAGGACAAGCTTTCAGACTCCTCTCCTCGACAGCTGAAACAGTGACGAGTGTTTTACCTGTCGTTACGGAAAACTGTTAACACATGTTTCCATGTTACTTACAAATGCCGATCTACATACACAGACTAAATTAACATAGTCTATAATAAGCCTCCCTAATCCACCAGCTAAGAACAGATTGACATTTAAAACTGTCAGGAAAAGTCAATGCCTGAAAAGGATTTATCTGCAGAAGCCCAAACCTTTTCAGTTGCTCAGGTTCGTAATAAGAGGCTACAAAAAAGAAACAAAGACTTGGGGAACCTTGACTCAACTGAAGTCAGTAGCAGAACCACAAAACCCTCAGAGGAGCCAGGATTTCATTCCTGGAGCTTAGGGCTGTGCCCTGAGCTGGTGTACGCAAGAAGTTCACAATCCTCTGCTCTCTCCCCTCCCCTTCTCTTTGGTTATGGTCCCGTTTTATAGCAGCATAAGCCACATGTCCG
This sequence comes from Buceros rhinoceros silvestris, assembly GCF_000710305.1. NCBI lineage: Eukaryota > Metazoa > Chordata > Aves > Bucerotiformes > Bucerotidae > Buceros > Buceros rhinoceros. The sequence goes on along the minus strand of NW_010406335.1, from coordinate 181,494 downwards.
TGCTTAGACATGTAAATAGTCTGATTGTCTTCCAGGGGCTATTCACCTGTTTAACTACAGCAGGTACGTGCATGTTTTGCTCGCTTGAGGACTGCTGTCCCTTCAAGGCACGTATCTTACCGTGCAGTCATACAATGTCCCTCTGAGACCAGGAAAAGTCCCACGCCTCAGAACTGCTAAGGCAGTTTCCTTTCCCTGCCAAGATCTCCAGGGCCAGGACTGCCTTCGAGTTGTGTCCACATACCGGCCTGACCCAGGCCTCTACGCGATGTTACCGCATAAATAACTTACAAATCCAGGCTGAGCTAATTAGGCTGCATCCTGGGGGCAGGGCTCGGAATGCTGTTACTCACAGCACTTAGAGCTAACCTTGTGTGATCCAAGAACACCCCTGACTTCTCATGCTTCTTCCTCATCTTGGGTTTTTCCACCCTCCTTCTGCCCACCCCCCATCCCCTACCAGTCACAGCAGATTCCTTCCTGAAAAGCATTGCCCTCCATACGCAGATCATACGTTGGAACGAACGTACAGAAGTTTGATTTCCCAGTTAACCCCACAGCACTGGAAGAAGTTTTTGCTATTGTTTTCTGAAGTGGGCAGTCGAGCTCCCTGGCACCACTGCACTGCATATAGCCTTAGATTAATATCTTTTCCACTTTTTCACTGATGAAGGAGTTGTCAAATAAACGTGCCCTTTAGCTAGCTGTCAGGGAAAAAGAAAGCCTCCCGTGGCATTCAGGAAAAATAGCACAGAGCAGAAAGCAGGATTTTGTATCCCAAAGTGGATAAATCTATATTAGCTGAAAGCTGACTTCCATTTGAAACAAAAAAGCAGCTCCCCACTGAAAACCTCAAATAGTTTACGAGCACATTATTATTCACAGAAGGTCCCGCTAGCCATCAGTGCAAACCTTACCTTTTAGCCTCTCTCTAGATGCTTTACCACACCTGTAGCCTCTGCAGAGACACCGCACAGCCTCCAACAAATAGCAGGAGATATTTCCATGTGGAGTAGGCCCTCTGAAGCTCCCACAGGAGATGATGGGCTCCTGCACCCTTTACCACTGAGGACAAAGCAGAAATGGCAAAGCAGCAGAACCAGCTCCTCAGCAGCTGAAACTACTTAGTTCCTAAGCAGGTGCAAGCACACCCCAGGTGCACAAGTCCCTCAGTTGCTCTCAGTTTATATTTCACACCAAAGAGAAGCAGCATAACTTGTCTTTTGCTGTTCAGTGAGGTTTTGGAGGAGCCACACTGCAGAGCTTTCAGAGGAGCTGCCTAAGGAAGAACAATGAATCTGGGGAAAGGGAGTTGGGAGCACTCCCCTGTGGGCACCCTGCTTCTTGATGCTTGAGGCCAGGGCTCCAAGCGCTGCAGAAAGATTTCTTTGGAAAATTTCCATACCTTGTACCATCCATGTATTGCTAAAATCTTCTCCCCCATTTTCGTCTGAAGAGGAGAACCATGGGACAGTCGAGAAATTTGTTCTTGCTATGCAGCCTGACCCAGCCACACTAGAGATCCCTAGCGCTGCAGAAACAGACTGTTCACCAAGCCAAACAGAACTGCATGAGGAAGGGGAGAATGAGTTACAGACCCTCTGTGGGCTGCCAGGGAGCACAGGGTCACACGTTCCACACTTCTTCTCACCATACATAAAATTAGCTGAATATTTTTTACAACTGTGTCAATTTGAGACAATTTTGCTATTATCCAACCATCTAGCCCTAGATGAAAAGCAATCCAGTTGACTGCAAACAAGGGAGCAACATTTTTTGTAGTGTAAATTCCCCAGTGAACACAAAAATCAGCGGATGTTTTCACAATACTAGTTATTTCTTTATCTATAGCACTACTTCATTGCTGGGGGACATTCAGATTCAATCTGTGCTCTTACCAGATGTCTGCATAGTAGCTACTCCTTGATCCACTTGACTTCTTTAATGCCTCAGGATATGTTCAGTAAGAGGCGTTTTTATTGGTTCTGTGGTTTTATGCTGATCATCATCCTGCTTGTTGTCATAAATAATAGGGTACTCTATAAGAGACATGATTCTGGGTAACAGGACCAAGCAACTGGAAAAAATTCTCCCTAGAATAGGTTTTCAGATTTGAACAGAGATATTGGTTAGACTGTATGTATTTGCAAACCTATTTCTTTAGGCAAAGATTAGAAAGGCAAGGAGAATCACAAAGTCTATTTTAACTGTGAATATGCACTTAAAAAGCACATTAAATTTATCCTTGTCTGCAGCTTACACATTTCCCAGTGCCCTAGAACGAGCTCAACACGACTGAAACCTGGGTGAATTATTTTAGAACTTGAAGCAAGATTTAACTGTTGCAGCTTCCAGTGAAGTCCTTCTTATCTGTGCTCACACTGCACATGAACAGAAGGGAGGGAGAGAGATGGACTGAACCTTTACTGCACCTTTAACTCTGCATCTTGAGCCCCGAGCAAAAATATCTCCTAAACGGATTGCACAGATGTGACACTAAAGGCTGCTCCCCTGAACTCTGCTCATTTCAAATGCAAAAACAATCTCGAAAGCCTCAGTTCACAGCATTGCTCTGATAAAACAACATGAGGGAAAAATGCAAAGGAATGGAAATCTCCCACGTTAACGAAACAATTGTCTGAGGCAGGGACCAGTCAAGGTGCTTTTCACTAATTTAAAAAAAAAAATGCAGCTTTTGAGTAACACTAGGAAAGGCTGGCCACTTCACTCCTTTCCAGACACAAAAATTGAACGTAACATCTGATGACAGCTGCGACACTGCCAGCACCAGCGTCTAGCCCTGAGGGCAGGTAGTGTGCCCAGGCCGGGACGCTTGGGTGCTGCACACGAAGGAGCTGGCCCCCAGGCAGCAAAGCTCCTCGGCTTGGAAGGTGATAAAGCACATAGAGATTCATCAAAAGCGTCATTTCACGGAATGCCCTGGGAGACATCTGTCTGTTGTTTCTTACCTCCCTTAGAGAAAGGAGAGGGTTAAACATCATCGTGAAACCCACAGGAGACAACCAAAATAATTGCTTGTGTGCATAACTCCTACATCAGCCCTTGTTTTTATTTTCCAGAGTGCTGAGGAGGCCGGGGACAGAGGTGAGTATATTGAGAGGCAGCTGCGTGTTCGAATTGATGGGGCAGCCCTCAAAATGACAGATGGGTGCCTGTAGCTGTTTGATACATTCACTGAATGAATAATAAATAAAATGGCAATGCAGTGGCATTTAAAGGGCCTCGGACTCTACCACCTCCCAGACAAACAGGCTACACAACCTCAGACATTTCACAACAGAAAACTCTAAAATTCTCAAGTTGGCTTTAACTGTTAGGACCGGGAAGAAATCGACGAAGCAGAATTCCAGTTTCTGCTGGTGAGTAGTGATTCTTTTCTTGTCTAGATGTCTTCACCAGAGCTTCCCTGGGCTTTATCAGCCTACCAGGAACTGGTCCCACTCTGGCTGTAATTAACCCAGAATAAATGTAAGTGTCGTAGACTCATGCAATAATGACAAGCCACAGCAGCTTCACCAAAAGCCTGTTCCACTGCGACCAAAGGAAGAATTTAAATTAGCTCCTTAACACATACATGTGTTATCACAGCCGCTTTTCTTCACCTGGTGTAGGAGGATGGAGCAACAGCCATAAATACAGGCATTAAATGGGCTCCTTTCTGTTACTAGAGGGACAAAATTGTATCAACCAGTTGGGTCTATTTAATATATGTTGTACTGCCTGTAATAGAGCCTGGTAAATCCTGGCCAAATACGAGCTCATTGTTCTCCTCAACTTGCCATCCCCTTAATATCAGAGCAAATATCCTCCCAAAGAAGCTGCAGCTGCTACACCCGAGGTGGTTCGTAAAAACTCGAAGCAGCCTCCAACCGTAAACAAAAATATGCCACTTAGTTTTGCTACAGATTGTTTTCCACTCCCCTACCCAAGACATTTACTGTGGTGACAAATGCCATTGTCTGATAGCAAAGTCACGACACCTAACAAAACACAGATGTGACTTGCCAATTTGATTAAAAAAAAAAAACCAACAAACCATATTGATGCTTGATTTCTTTTGAAGGTATTTAAATGAAATTTTACAAGTGTGATCTTATTTAATCTATATTGCTTTCATCAGTAATTGCTGCTAGCTAGGCCTGAGGTAATAGCTGTGATATACCACGATGTTCATGCTGTTCCAGTTAAATGCAGCTATTTGTATAACAATTGAGTGGTACCTTGCAAACCAGGATAATTTAGAGGCAGAACACCGTCATTTGCCTTTGCAGAAGTTGGACACTGCCTGGTCCCTACCTGTTCTTCATTCCATGGCAGAGAATAGGACATACCAGCTGCTCCTCTGGTTCAGATCACTCTCCCTTCCCTATGTTTTGCAGCTTGGGAGAAAGCTCCTCTGAAGCGTGTCCCGGTGCTCTCTCCAGGGAAGGCCTGCAGTGAGCACTGCCATAGGAGGCAGGAGCACCCACGGGTGACAACTCTCCGCACAACCAGCAGGTATCTGTAACTCAGGGATGTGGCCAGGTTCATGAAGAATCACAGGACGTACATCACAGGAAACTGGCAGCCCTGCGTGGTGATTTCCAGAAGCTAAGCCTGATTTTATTCTCAGCAAAGTCAATTAAACAATTATTTTTGCTTTCCAAGGGATGAGCGGGTACAGCAGCCTGACTACGCTGTCACAGTGAGTAGTGGTGTATTTGCAATACAGGGAAATATGTCATCTTTCCTTTGCCAAAGCTGCTGCCAACAGGCATTTCCACCAAACAAAACTCTTCAAGACTTCAGAGATCCCCTTCTTTCCTGCCAGAAATAACTCACTTGCTTATCTGAAAAGTAAAAGGTTATCGAGGTTATAGAGCATGGTACCTCTGACAGGCTTCCTCCCGAACACAAAGTGAACAGCAGTCCATCCAGCTGATGGCTCCTGGACTGACCACTCGCCAGGCATCCGCAGCCTACAGCAGAGCTGTGGGTAGGTATTACTCAGGGCACACAACCTCAGCCTACAGACCTCAGCCTACCCTGCATGCACCACGTCTCCCACCAGGATCTTTCAGACATTCATGGTAACACGTATGCCTGCAGCACATGGTGTCTCCAGGATAAACTCCCATCCTGGAGGCCGACAGATGTGTTAGGCGTAAGGCCAGGCATTACAAGCCTGATTTGAAAGAACCATCCTCCTACAGACTTGGACATATAAACCCACATGACTCAATTTTTTTCTACAGAGAGAGAGTTTCGCCCATGAATTTCTCTCTTCAGTAGATATCACATACAAATCACTTTGCTTTTGGCATATCTGCAAATTCATTTATTCTTCCTTGAGAAAGTCATCATTTCTGCTGCAGGGAATCCTAAAAGGTCAGCTAGCAGTAGTAGCTGGGAAGGCAGCTAGCTGGAAATGACCCAACACCAGAGGAAAACCTGCAGCACAGAAGAGCCCTCTCTGTTGTTCCTTAGCCCTCCAGAAACTGTCATCCTAACAGCTTGGCTCAGCTCCTCCCAAAACTCTTCCATGGTATTCCATATTCCATTCCACTCTTCCTTTCTATAAAACAAATAAAACTGCCTGTCCTGGCAATATTTAGCAAAATCTTTCCTAGATGTTGCATCTTGAATGAGATAAAACTATTCAACTGTTTAGATAACGGAGAGTCCTGGCAGTGACTTAATGCCCTTTGCCAAGAGTTACTGCGGTCTCAAACGGGATCGAGGATTTCTGCTGTAGCTTCCAGCACCAGAAACTTGAACAAACACCATTAAACATGAAAAGGGAAATCAACACCTCCACTGGAAATTCTTCAGAAAGATCCAGCACTGAAAGAGACCTCCATGTGTCTTTCTGGCTTCTCTCCTAGGAGAACTTCCCCGTGCCTCACCTTCAGGTCTAACTAATTCTTTATTTAACAGAAATAAATTAACTAACTCTTAAAATCTACAGTATCAGATCAAATGAAGGTGACAAATATGTAGAAATCCCAGAGAAAGCTCAGATGTGTGTACTTATCCCAGTCTGGTGACCAGCAGGCCAGGCTGGAATTCTCTGCACAGCGAGTGTCCCTGAAGCAGGGAGCAACAGCAGCCCCAGTGCAGCACGTGCAGTGGGATGAAGCCAGCAGCCATCCCAGCCCTGACACGGCTCTCAGGTGAACAGCCAAGACCTGCTCTGATCACGGGACCAAGATTCCTGTGCCAGCCATACTTGTAGAGCTCCATTGGGGCTTCAAATTCGCCTTCAGAGGTGATGTAAGTAACCATACTCCCATACAGACATACCTAAAACCAGACTGCACGTTTTGCACTCTAATTCCCTTATTGCCTTACAAGTTTTCTATGGTCTGCTTCTTTTTACACAAAATCTGCTCCTAAGGAATTAAAGCCCCTATAACCAAACGTGCAGCAGTATCTAGGGAAGCATTGCAAAAAATTGTACTGACAGCTTTTTTTAAAGGTCACTATACGTGACACTAAAGCCTCAGCTTTGGCGGTGTGTTTGCTGCTTGTTTCACTGCTAAATTAATAATCATCTCCTACTTTGCTTCAGGGATACAACGTCACAAAGACCACACTGGCTTTTCACTGCTGGGGGGTTATGATGGAGATCATTAATAGCCCAAAACGTACTTGGCCCTACCTGGGCCCTGCTATGTCCAGGATCAGCTCCAGCAACCCCCTGGCTGGGAATATGGATCGGTGACGAGTAATCTCAGCGGAGAGCCCTTAAATCAAGTCACTTTGCACCATGCTCTGGGCACATCCCAAAGCTGGTTCACCTTCAGGGCATGCACAAAGCTCATCCATCTGCTCACGCTTCTGCTGAGGGAAGGTGAGGGGATATATATATCTGTTTACAGGGAATGTCAGTCTGACTGTACTTGAGTTCCTCCTAATGGCACTGAACCACGTGTAGAATTTTTTTTTATTTAACAGGGTGGTTTCCAAAATTTAGGAGATGACAATCACCTTGAACATGAACCCTGGAGTCTAGCAAATTTAAGCCTATTGAAAACAATTTTCTGCATGCTATGAAATAAATAATACACTTGAAGTTCTCATTGCTTTTGAATTCAGTGATGCGCTTATTGCTATGGCTGTAAATGCCTAAAAAGTTTTGCAAATCAGGTCCTTTCACTCAGGCTATATAGCTGAAGATTTTGGGTTCAACTATCAGATAGCAGAAGCAGAATTTTTCCTGAAGTCACAGGAAATTATCTGAAGTATAACAGTTCTAATAAACTAAATAAACTTCCTTTAAGATAATTGAAATGTTTCAACACTTACAATCTGATCTTTTTAATCCAGAATTAAGGAGAGCCATCTGGGATTTCGATTGGCCCCAGAACTTCAATGGATTGTACTGAATGGCTGCTGGGATAGCCATGTTTTCCACAGAGAAGTGATGTTTGAGACATTTTAACCTCCAGATATTTATCCCTGGGAATGCAAAGTCATCCTTAATTACTGTATTATCCACGCCAGGAAGTTTTATTACTGTACAAATAAGTTTCTCAGTACTATTGCTAAAAGTAACCAAATGAGCTTCACAAGTCCCAGGATTTCTTCTGCCAGTCTTGGAAAGCTGCCAGGATTAATGGAGTTTGCACACCAGGACCCATTGCCAGAACAGCCTGTTGGCCACAGAAGAAACCAGAGTCAGAACTTCTCCCTCAGCCTGCTAAAGCCTTCAGAAAGGGATCGCAGTCTTTCAGCAGCAAAGCAAACGTGCCTTCAGGATTGCTGGCTACAGGCAAAGCTTTGCAGGTCACAGTGACCAAAACAGGGAAAGTACTGCATTTCCTTCCACCACCCTTAGAACAGTATCTTTCCATGCTACAGTCTTTCTACAATAAGCTCGTCAGCTTTCTAACTTACTTCGATTAGAATTTTCAAGACTTTAAAGTCTTACCATACCAAAATTCAACCCTGAAGATATTCAAATTCCTATTCAAACTGAGAAACTAGAAATTTATTGCGGAACAAAAATGTTTTGACAGTAAAAACATAGCTAATAGCTGGGGTGGTGGGGTGGTGGTTTTAAACAAGCATAGTAATATAACATAAAAAATTAAGTGTTTATAATTGTCACATCAGATCTGTTTACTGGAATTGGCGTAGCTCCATGAAATGAATGATTTAGAGGAGAAACAGTCAGATGGAAAAATTCTGAACCATATCTGTGCACGAGAGTGAGGTAACAGAATATCAGCTACAGTCAGAAGTATCACCATTCAGATGCTATCTCAGCTGAGGCCGCTCTTCAGGCACCGTAGTTGGGTGGTTTGTTTTGAAGCCATTAAATAGTAGAGTTGAAAAGAGATTGGTTTCAGATCAAAACCAACCTGAAATTAAAAATTGAAAATAGCGTCAGAAAATCTGCAACATTTAGCAGAATTTAAGCTTTTGATAAGGGAAAAAGATGCTTACTGTGGCAGATATAACATTTTTTGCAGCAGTGGCATTTTCTTTCAGAAGAGTTTCTCAGAGGAAGTGTCCCAGCCAACGCTGCCTTCCTGCCATCCAGCCGATGCTTCTACAGCTGCAATAAGTATTAAAACTGTGACTCCCAGGGACTAGCAAAGGTACTGCATCTTCTCGCTCTCGTTACACAACCAAAATAAAGAATAAGAAGAGGTGGTTTGAAATTCACAACCACTTTAAAGGTCACAGAAAGTATTATACTATTACATGATTAGCTAATTATATTATTTATGGAAAGCATTTGTTCTGGGAACAGAGATTAGACATAACTACAATTGGATGTGTCTGTGACAAATCTAGAAGTTAAACAAAGCTCCCCTAAAGTCAAAGCCAAGATTTTCTTTTTTTTTAACCATAAAACCACTCCGTACACGCTGTCCTGGCAGAAACCCTCCTTTCCATTATGCATTACCCTGTGAGTGGCTACTGGCAATGCTGATAGCTCTCAGCACAGAGCTGAGCAACCAGTGGATGCTGAGATTTCAGCTGGGTCGGTGTCCAGTGACAAATTTGGGCTTTGTGTACACAGAGGAGCTGTGACAAATAAATACAATTATTCCATTTGAGCTAATTTGAAGGATGAAACCTCCCCAAATGGCCAAGCTAGAAGCAACAGAGAAAAATACCAGCTTAGTTTAGGATAGGAAGGATTTGCAGCTCTCGTGTCCTGGCAAAGCCTCGCATGTCCATAGTTTCAGAAGATGATTACACGCTTCTATTTGAGCTGGTTGGTGGGGAAAGCTGTTGTAATTTCAGGCTTCTTCTGATTTCTAACTGAACGTTTCTCATTGTTGCTATTCATGAGGTGGAGGAGTGCCCAGTTATATAAGCAATGTGGCACAAGATTCTGATTACCTGGGGTTTGGTCACCAAAGCATTCAGCATCTTTGGCAGTGGATGCAGAGGTTTAAATAAAAATGTCATGGCTCATGTCAGAAAAGTGTCTTCTGCTACATTTCCTGTCTTTACATAATTTAACTTCAAAGCATTTTAAAGGCCAAGCTTGTCAGAAGAGGTTGATTTTAAAGGTTGAGGGGGGAGAGGTTGATTTTGCAACTAAAAAATTACGGCTATAATTAGGCATTACACTAAGCTCATTCTTGCTCTCACTGACTGATAAAAAGCCATTACTGATTGTTGGAGGACTGAGTTCTCCAAAGGGATCTAATGAAGGATCCACTCTGCGTAATGGGGGAGATAAGACTGTATTAAGCAGCCCAGAAAGTTAGGGACAACTCAGAAAAAAATCTTCCACAGAAGGTCAAGCGTAAGAGTAACAAGCATCCTGGTTTGCATTAGCAATAGTGTGGCCAGCAGGACCAGGGTGCCGATCCTCTCCCTGTACTCAGCACCGGTGAGGCCACACCTTGAACACTGTGTCCAGTTTCGGGCCCCTCACTATGAGAAGGATGTTGAGGTTCTGGAGCGCGTCCAGAGAAGGTCAATGAAGTTGGTGAAGGGTTTAGAGAGTAAGTCCTATGAGGAGCAGCTGAGGGACCTGGGGGTGTCTATCCTGGAGGAAAGGAGGCTCTCAGGGGAGACCTTATCACTCTCTACAACTACCTGTAAGGAGGTTGTAGCAAGGTCGGTGTTGGTCTCTTCTCCCAAGTAACAAATGACAGGATGAGAGGAAATAAACTCGAGTTGCACCAGGGGAGCTTTAGATTGGACATTAGGAAAAATTTCTTTACAGAGAAGGTTGCCAGGTATTGGAACAGGTTGCCCAGGCTGGTGGTGGAGTCCCCATCTCTGCAAGTGTTTAAAAGCTGTGTGGATTTGATGCTGAGGCACACGGTTTAGGGACCCTGGCAGTGCAGGTTGGGCTCAGTGATCTTAAAGGTTCAACCAAAATGATTCTGTGATTCTGTATGATGTGTCTAAACGTAGTTAGCCCCTGAGCAGTGCCTTCACTTCCCTGCAGTGCGCCCAGCCGTTTTCACTGGGCAGAAGGGATACGCCATAGCAACTGCTGTAGCTATGTTACATATTCTTTTTCACAAGCATTCTCAAAAAAGTAGGGAATGCAGAAACATATCCAAATCCAGATCTTCAGGACTTGCCAACTTTATATATATATATAAACACATATATTAAAAAAGAGGGGGGAAAAGTGTACTTTAGCTTAATCAGTAACAGAGGAAGTAAAGTTCGTGTGACCACTCCACAGCGCTCGCTGTTCAGCCTGCAGCTCTGCCCTGAAGAGGGGACAACAGCTGCTTTTCCGATCACGCTCTGCAAGAGGAGGGCGGCCAGCACGGATGCCACTTCCCCCACATGCAGCAACGCTTGTGTCACTCTTTAGCTCACCCCAGTACAATTCAAGTTTAAAAATGAGCCTTGGAAATCTTGGTCACCTTAAAAATATAATCTGCAGCCTGGGGGGAAATGATAGTTGCAGTGTGTCGATCCCTCTGCCAGAACCTTTGCCGTGTCCTACGCCCCTTTGTGCCCCTCTGTGCTCCATTGGCCACAGGGGAAACTTGTTTTGGCTGGGAGACAGATGGACTCTGGCTGGCCTGCTGGTGAGAGATGTTGCGGTGACCGCAGCAGTGTTGACTTGGACTTGGATGCAGAGCCAGGGACAAAGAATTCAGGATCCTCATGTCTGTATGTCTCCCCAAACTCCATTTCAACACATGTAACCGCAGAGCAGAAAGTCTGGCAAACGGGCCCTGCCTGTAACAGGCTTTCCGTACATTAATGAGATCTGTGTCACCTACCGCCTTCTCCCCTACAACGCACACATCTTCTTCATTGTTTCCATTCTGAGCCAAAACAGTTGAAGTCTGAGTGTGTTGCTTAGCAATACAGCAATGGAATAAGGTATGTTTAAACTCTTCCTTCTCTGCTAGATGTCCTGTAGCGGCCATTGCTAGCGAAAAATTGACTTTTCCATTATCTTCGTATTGTTTCCATAGCAGTTTCTCTCCTGTTCCCATGGCATTTGCTTTAGCTTCTTGCCCACCCCAATATTCTCGCATTATCCTGTTCTTAGACGCAGCATCTGCTCTCACCCCTCTCATATATCTAATACATTTCACAGCTGCAGGCTTTTTGATGGGAATTTCCCCCCTCATTCTTAGATGAACTAAATTCATTACAGATTTAAGCAAACAAATCCGGAATGTTGCAGGACAATACCTGCAGGAGAAATAATCTCTAAGTAAAACACTTCCTTTATCTCTTTTAGCCAACATTCAGTTGACTGCGTGGTGAGAAACTGCCCAATAGAAAGCAAAACAAAAGGTGCCTGAATCCCATTATTGCGGTTCAGAAACCAAAAAGGTTTCTTTCTGAGCAAAATCCCTGACAGTTAATTTCAAAGGTGTGAGAAAATGAAAGCTGTATTGTACTGCCTCTCTGTTTTGGTGCCTGCTACTAAAACAATTTTCACAACAAAATTAACAGTACAGGTAGCAGTCCCTTAGACTCATCTCTCCCATACAGCATCAGCTCCAGAGACCTCTCCCTTGAGGACTGGGGGTGAATCTTTCTTGAGGACAGCCACGCTGTAAGCCCATGGAGGTCTGGTCTTGTTCTCTCTGCGAGAGGCGATGAGCATTTGTGCGACTGGTGTTTGGAGGAATGCTACCAGGTGTGGGTGCAGAAAGCAAGCTGTACCTTAGCTGCAGGTAAATCCTGTAATGCATTAGTGTGCTCCTGCTCACCCCATCGTCATAAAGCAGACGGAAGGGCTTTGTTTGTGCGTTCGGGCTGCAAGCCTTCTGAAGTTTCATTGTGGTGCTGATTGGATTTGTGGTGTCAATAATGATGTTAGTGCAATGGTTAAGGGACAGTTTCCTCAGGAAAGATCACTGCTCAGGAGGGAATTATCCATATCTAATTACAGCCCATGCTGCTGCTGGGCATTCCCCTTGCTCTGCTGTCTGGCCACTGCTGTCTTGTTTTAAAACGCACTGACTCTGCGTTAGGCATTGGAGCGGGTATTTGCAAATCCAGGCCCCGTTTCCATGGTCAGTCGAGAACTGACAGACCCTGCAGACCAGCCCCGGGGACGACGGGCAGTGAACACAACGGGTCCTCTCGGGGAGAGCTGTGTAGCAGCCATCCTGCAGGTTCCCTGCTGGAACAGGGTTCAGCCCTACATTTCCTCCTGTGGTACCTTCCCCCTTCTTCATCCTGCCGTGTGCCACAGTGAGCTGCAACCTGCAGGAAAACACAGCCTGCCCAGAGCCTCACTCCAAACAGCGCGACTCTGCACCAAGGCAAATTCTGCAGCAGGTCTTGGGCCACGCAGTCTCCACAGCGAGGACTGGCTTCCGCTGCCTGTGTGCGTACACGGCGCGGTGCCCAGCACAGTGCCTTCTCTGCCCCAAGTGGGTGCCGATGGAGGGCTGATGGCAGCTAATGAGTGATGGAGCAGCCTGGGGATGCGGCAGAGCCTGCTTCAGCAAAATGGTGAATATCGGGGGGACCGGGAAAGAATCGCAGCTCTCTGCGACTGTAGCCACACAGACCATCTGAACAATGCAGTGTGCTACAGCCAGATCCTCCTGTGCAGAATCCTGCAGCAGCTTTAATTGTAATTGTTTTAAATTTGTAAAGAGCCTGCAGGCTTGAGGTGTCACTCATTAACATTTTGGCAAAATCTCCCAGTCTTGGGCTACTTCCAAACGACTCGCTTCTCTGTACAGCCTCTGTTGCAGGGATCCTTCTGCGGACGGAGCCCGAGTCACAGATCGTATACCAATGTGGTTAGAAATCGTGCTCGTTTATTGTTTACAATACATCTCAATTTATAGACTCTTGTCCACCCGACTAGCTACATGGTGATTGGATAGCGTCTCTGTCACACAGACAGCATGCATCTCTTAAGGCACTGTGGTTGGATAGAAGGGGTTAGTCCACACACAGCTACTGTTTTGGTTAGAGTTAAGAAAACAAGACCAGTTAGAGATGATTTCCCACACGATAGTGTTGCAGCTGGGTTTCGGCTGCTAAGTTTCCCAGAGAGAGTAGCATATTTTCCACAGTTCTAATTCCTGCTAGAAAGATACACCAACAAGCCTCTTTCACCCTGACTCTAACCACAAAAATAATTATATAAGATGCATTTTTTTATATTGTAGGCATGACACTTACATCTAAATATTTTGCAGCTTGAGATATGTTTTCATAAATGCATCAATCATCCAAACATTTTTGCCCAAGGAGTTTTCAGGAAATTACAATGAGCATCAAAGATCACACTATTCAACAGAAATCATTTTAATATTAAAGTCTCATAAATTTTTCTATGAGTAGTGCTGCCTAGATTAAAATCAAAACGCAGATGAAAAAAATCCATTTGTTTATTTATTTCAGGAGACAGACTGTGGAGAGCTGCCTCTCCCTGAAGCCACTGGTTACCTGAGAACCTGATGACAAGGCCTGTCTGGGCTTCCAGATCTTGCATCCCACCAAGCTGCTGCACCCTGCTGCACCAGGGCTCAGCGCGCTTGAGCCACCTACCTAACGACACCGAACCAGCAGGCCAGGTTCTCCTGGCTGCTCCATCTGTGATCCCCCCAGTTACATTGCCTGGCTGCTGCGGGACACTCTCATGAGGTGACAGTCAGGTCCCCATCTTTTTTCTTCGACTTATTTTAAAGACCTCTCCTTTTTTCCTATTCCTTAAGATGCTTTTTCCTCCCTACAGCTCTTC
>NW_010406335.1:159557-167228 GCF_000710305.1 Buceros rhinoceros silvestris | reverse complement strand
CATCATTGCTGCAAATTTTCCTTGTCAACTCCTGATTTGTACTTTTCTTCCATCCATGAAATAGCTTCTATATCTCCAAATCAACATTAAAAATGCACGGTCAGTGTTTGTGAGCAGAAAAGATCAGTCAACAGGGGAGGTGGCTTCACTACCCATAATACACGCTCCGGCACCAACGTCCTTCATGCATCTGCTTAACCAGACAAGACAAGCTTCAGCAAAGAAGGTGGGGAAGGCTGTGAAGTGATAGATCAGCATTGTCATCGGGCTCAAAGCCTGCTCTCTGAGCACCTTCTGGGAGGCCAGTACTAATCCCCCTTAGTCAGGTGGGGCTGAGGGACAGCACTGCTACCTGGGAATGTCAACAGCAGGTACCAGCTGCCTCAAGGTCTGATGCTGCATCTTGCCTCATTTTCGAAGGTGTCTGTTTTGCAGCTACACCGTAATGCGAATGTAGGAGTATGTGCAGGGTCATGGCAAACTCAGGCTTCTGCTGCCTGCAGCTTACCTGAGATTTCAGTCTTCTTTCTGCTCCAAGTTTTGTTGGGTTTTTTGTTTGCTTGCTTGTTTGGTTTTTTTTTTTTAAGGACAACAGAGATCATTTGAAGGTGAAATGAAAAGTTGGTGCAGAACTTCAGCTAGCTGCAGGAAAAAAAAAAGAAGATTCAGATGGCTTCTCTGTATGTAAAAAGGGAATTGCTGATGAAACATTGTTCATATCACTGGATCCAGAATTAAATGTTAAATGTCCCTACGGTATTTCAGAGGAATAAAAGGATAAAATGAGCAGTTTGCAAGCTAATTCCCCATATGTAACAGAGTATTTGCCCAGATTTAGGCTATGATCTTCAGGGAGGCTAAGGAGAGATGGGTTCCCAAATCCCACCGAAAAGCAAAGAAAATTCACTTTTAGAGGGAGTTCAGATTCAGATTCAATTTTTTATTGCTACGTTTCATCCTTTTAGTACCCAACCTTCATAAAATCAATGAAAATTTCTGAAGTGTTGTTTTAGTCAAAAAGCTAGCATTCCAGTGGTGTATTCAAAATAATTATATTATTGCAAGTACCATCCCGGTGAAAAGGAAATATGGAAATAACAATACAATCTCAACTTGCCATGTGCAAAGTGAAGGGAAACTAAACCAGCAATTAACACGCTACTAATTCTAAAATATTAATGATAGCTACTGGAAGTCAGAGCAGTGATGTACAGGTGGCCGATAGGTTACATAAGGTACGACAGAACTTGAAAACTTAAGAAGAAAACAGGATTCTGGATGAGGGAAAAATCCATTACTTGGAGCAGATTTTTTTTAGTATTTTCTTTCAGTAAATGTAGAAAAGTTGAGTAGATGTTTCTGGTTTGTATTTGATAAGATAACATTGTGAACAAAAGAAAAAAAGGAATTTTCCTGAAGGCACGACAGAGTCAGCCTAAGCTACTGCTGTTTCCAGATACTGAGCAGAGAGCTGAAGATCTCTCTAAACCACTGAGGTCTACTTTTAGCACATCTCAGAAAGGAGGAATATTTTAAAGGGGGGTAGGACTGCCAGCTTAGTTTGTGTATTTAAAAGGGCAAAGGCAATGCAGAAAGGGCAGCAGTGACTAGACGTCTTACAGATTAACAGATGGTATAAATCTGGTATTTACTGCCAGTTAACTACTGTAAGTAAAATATATTTTAAAATGGCACTTTGTCACGCAATACATTAGGAGACAAGTCATGGTGTTCAATCAAAAGCAGAGTTACAGAGAAAAGCTCAGGGGCCATGACAGGTATTGCCTGAAGATGATTTCCCGATAGCCTGCAGTGGCAGAAAGGACTAATACCACCCCTGAATGTTTAAGATGACGACAACTGAGGAAGAACAAAGTCAGTATCCCCTCCAAGCCCAGCATCAGTGCAACTGTTACTGGGCTGCTGCTCCCAGTCTAATTCAAGAAAGGCATGAAGAAGTGATGGGCAGTTTGAAGGAGAGCCACAAATGTGAATCAATAGCTGGGAAACGTGCCTCACAACGCAGGGCTTAAGGCATTTCATATATTTACCTCTCAAGAAAAGCTTCACCTGCAACGTGATCACTGTATGTACAGGTGAAAGAGAGAGCTGAGGTGGCAGGTTTTCAAAGCTGTTGAAAAAGGAAAACCAAGACCCAACAGATGGGAGTTGAAGTCATACAAATTCAATCTGGAATAAGAAATAATTTACCATCGCAAAGACTAATTAAACACAGGAACAGTTTTTCATTGAAGGTGCTAGACTTCTCCCAGTGTAAGCCTTTAAAACGAGATGAAACACTTTTTTAAGAGATGTTCTTTACACCATACGTCATTTGAAGTGCTGCACAAGGTTCATCCTCAATAGCCTGGAGGAATTACACTGCCCCTGCAGTGACTTCAGATTCTGCGTATAACTTGCATGAGGATATCTTACCTATTTAAATATTGTATCATAAGGTCAATGCAGACTCCTCTAAGGTTCAGGAATAATTTCTCTTCTTCCCGCTTGTGGTCCTACAAGACATTGGTTAGATTCTGGATATTTTTTTTTCTTTCCAAATTCTGAATTTTCAAAAACTATCTACAGCTAGAGCAAAGACTGCACGTGAGGTTACCCAGCACGTTAACGTGGCGCTGAGAAGCACCAGTGTTTCTGTTTCAAGATTAAAATGCCCAGCAAACGATCAAGTCAGATATTTAACCTCAGCAGATAAAAATTTTGCCTCATTATTTTACTTTGCCTACTCTGCAGCTTTGGCTTCTAGAATTATTTAGGCAGATTTCCCCTAATCAAGTCCTCACTCGTGAACAGAGTTCGTGTTATGGGAACAACTCTCCCTCTAATTTCTTGTTTCAGCATACAAATTGAAAAACGCAGAAATTAACCGGGTGACCAAGGTCAGCCCAAGCATACTTTGGTGAGATATAAGGAAAACATCACGTAATTAAAAAGGGGAAAAGGGAAAAAAAGATACATAGGTCCTTTCTGCTCTGAAACTGCAAAATAAGGATGCCCACATGCAGCACTGAAGGTTTATACATGCATATAAAAATTAATCCGTATGAGTAATAGGAAAAAAAAAGAAGCTTTTGACCCAGCGCCTCAAAGGAAATGCCACGAGAACAAGCATTCCATCAGCGCCGCCACTGAAATGTTCTAATTATGCACTTCCAGCATATTAGTGTGTTTTGACAAAATCTAAGTTGATAGCACCAAGGACATTTCTACCACTCAAAATAGTTACTAAAATAACCTTGCGTAACAAACCGCTGGGAAATACGGTCCATCAACTGGCTTCTCAAACAAGTTTAGAGTGATCCTTTACCCTCTCCTTTCACCAGATGAAAAAAGAAGGAAAAGACACAGTGCAGGAGGTCACTGAGACCTGCTTTGACAGTGCTTGACAACTTGGGCCAAAATCTACTTTCATTTGCAGGGCTAAATACATGCAGTAGCCCTCACCCCAAAAGTCAGCTGACTCTCCTAAAGCCTCTGCAACATTAAAGGGTAGCATCTGCAGGTATATTTTCTTAACTCAAGCAGAAAGAAGGAAACAAGGAGTGTCAGAGACAGGAGCTGCATATAATTTATACATATTCTGTGAATGATATTTGCAGAAAACACTTCAACTGCTCCTCTCTCTGTTTAAATATTCTATGACTGGAGAATGTCAATACCTTTCTGCTTACCTCATTCTTATTTATAACAGCTTATTACATTTTAATTTGTCCAACTGCTCTATTGGATTTCCAGGCAAAATGTGCTAAAAGCCCATGTAAGCAATATATATATTTTATTAGTGATCTGTGGTCAACCATCATGGAAGAGAACATTTGATTTCTCTAATTTTGCCACACTGATACCACACTACCCTTGAGTTCTAAGTACCAAGTTTATTTCCAGATTTTCTGTGCTCAGAAAAACCTTTCCTGTTTATTATTAATAGATATCCTTAACTACCTGCAGACATGGTTAGAAACTGATTTTCCCCAACAACCTCTTCCTCCAGCCACAGCCAATGCAACTAATAACAAATGAAAACCATGGAAAAAAAGTGAAGAGAGAGGGAGAGCGGAACAAACATAAGCTACAGAAGCATCAACATCTTCAATTAATATAAATGAAGGAAAAAAATACACTATGTGTGCAAAACCTATTACAGGATCATAGCTGAAGTACTCTGAAATCAACAGAAGTCTTTCAACCTACTTCAAGGTCAGATGCTATCACACCAATTCCAGTCTTCAATAAAATTCCCAGCTCAAACACACCTATATTATGTATAACGACAGTATGTGGTGCCCACCTGCCAACGCCATGCACACTTCTCATCTTTGAAGGTTGTGCTTCTGCACGGTTGGTATTTCCCATGCGAAAATAACCAAGGGTTGGAAACCCAATCATATGCCATGGGGCAGGAATCTTATCTCTAAGTTTTCACAGGAAAGGGGAAGTAAATACACTTTCCTAGTGTGAATATCAGTATCAGGCTACAGCAAACTCAAGGCAAAATGCCATGACTAATGCTTTGATGGCTCCCAAACCCCTGTCTAGATAATCCGGTAACTTATGTTTAAGGTAACCTACAGAAGAAACAATTTACAAGCACATAATAATATTAGTTCAGCCCCGTGGCTGCTGTGAAGCTGTAGTACAGCTAAAAACCACAACCCTGTTCCTGCTGGATAATCTGTTTCTTCTTAAGGAGCTCCATGAGCATCAGCTTCCTTTTTAAAAGTCACTGCTCTTCTTTCCCACCACTGAAATTCCAAACATCCAGGATTGTATCTATGTTTAGTGACCTATCCCACAAACGTGTTACTGAGCTTAATGAGTGTTTGTTCCGTGCTATATAAATTCTAAGCAGTAGTTTCAAGACTGGGCTGCCAGTTGGAATTTGCTGGCTAATACCAAATTCCTGCAAGAGTTGTTGCATATGCAAAAGACATTCTGCTCTCTACTCCCAGATCTGTGGTTGTCACAGTGATTAAAACTCCATGTTTCCTAAACAATTAACTAACATAGTCTATTAAATCTCATTTTATTACTTTGAATGGATTGAGATGGTACAATAATCCAACTCGGAAGCAAGACAGAATTTACATATCTCGTTCAGAAAACGGATGAGACATAAAATGAGCGACATGGTGGATAAAACCAAATCCTAGTGTGTTCTCAGTCTGCTTTGCATTTCATTTTCCCTGCTGTAATATAAACAAGTTTTAGCACTGATAGATTCTGTGAAAACCAAAGAGAGAGAAAGCTCTGTAGGCTACCAAAACAATTCCCTGAACAGAACGCACACACCACTCGGTATGTTTTGACAAATTTAAATGTGCTATCGGCTCAAACGCTGGTTTCTTTGACTAGGACTGCTGGAGACAGTCCTGCGCGTTGCATGTCCCATGCTGCAACTTAAATTCAATTTTGTGATTTGGAAAGTTTTTCTGTTAGCCTTTCAAATGGAATATATGACCTGCAATTCATTTATATTTCCTATGTAATTAGTAGCTGGCAAGCAAAACAAATTAGGTGCTTGATAAACACACACAATTATATTTTCAAAGCAGTTGTATTTATGCTTGGAAGGAAGGACATTTTTATGAATATGTAATCAAGGATGTAAAATTGGAAAGAAAACAAAATAGAGCATAGTTAATTTGGTGGTAGTGGCAAATTAACACTGTGCCAAGCCCCCTGCACATGCACTGCCCTGATAAACTTGTTATTGGCAAAGGTTTCCTCTAAGAGGAGCTTGGTAATCCTTCTTCTGTGTTTGCTCTTCTTTATTAGCCCTTTGAGAAAATATTGTGTATAAAATAAAGATCTGCACAAGCAAAGATAACAGAGTCCCCATTTCCTGCCTGCCCTGTTTAATAGCTAACAAGCTGGGAATATATAGCTCTTCCTTTCTCTTTCCTTTATATTTTTGGCTACAGGTGTGTGCTGCACATCAGTGATTCCCCAACATTCACGAGCAGCTGGGCCACCAAATGAAAGGTGAAGCTGAACTGAAAGTTTGTTTGAAATGGAAGTAAAACCTGGCAGATGGCAGCGTCCAGAAATAGCACTGCTGAAACAGAATTGTTTGTGCAGCTACTGCTCCAGAGCACTAGTGAGAACGGGGGGGAGGACGACTCAGCAACCACCTACAGGAATAAAAGGGGGGAAATGAAAAGTAAAGGCAGTTTTAGGGAGAAGGAAAAGCACGGGGGGAATAAGAAGAAAAGCAGAGAATTAGCTTCAGATGTCAACACCTAAGAAATAGAACAGAAACTTAAAGGAGGCTCTGTTAGCAAAAGGAGTATCCGTGAGCTGGGTTTATTCCTATAACAAAAGAAAAACTACTGGAAGTGTATGGAAAAAATAACCAGTTAGAGAAAGAATATGAAAACTGACCAGCTGTCAGAATCAAACAAAGAAGAGTTTAAATCTTAATATGCTTTTGATATACTGTGGAAGGTCACACTTTCTTTGACATATTTTGGAAAGTCATTATGCCGAAACAGATGTACATCTAAGCTTTCGAAGACATGGGGGGTTAGAGGCATCTGCCCAAAGGAGCACTGAATAGATCCAGTTTAGGGATTTTGCGAGAGAAATCTATGACCTTTATCTTTTTTTTTAATTTGTTTTTTTTCTTTTAGCAAGAAAAACTCTCACCGATATGAGAATGAGGAGAGGAGGAATCCCAACCACAACGTGCAACTCTTGGATAACTGTGAATCCCAGAGTGCAGCAGACCACAATACCCAGGCAAAGCCGCGTTTCCAGAAGCGCGGCTCCTCCTGGGAGCAGCCTGCACATGGGCTGCAGGACCAAGGCTGCACACTGGGCTCGCAGCCACGCGTCTGCCGCAGCCACAGAGCAGATGCTCTGGGCCAGCAGCTCTGCTGCGCTCTCCGTGTAGTTTTCACCAAGGGTGAAGCTTTGGGGGCTGCAATGCAATTCCCTTACAAAAACGTGTTTATGGCTGACTGTAACTTTGTGTAATTATTATTTGGGCCGAAATTTCCCAGAAATGGCCTAAAGCTGACTTTGAGAGGAAATGCCACCTGAAGGGACTCAGCCCTTGGCCATTCCTCACAGGACTGACACTACGCCCTCCCTCCAGTGATGATGATACCTCTGAACATCACAATGGTCTTGGGAGAGCAATTCAGCTTTATCGGGAGCACAGGCTTTTGCCTCTGATGTATTTTTGCACAGCTCCACTCTGCCTAAGCAATTTTCAGTAAGAACGTTTGAAAGTGTCTAAATCACTTCTCAAAATGGGATTTTTACCCAGGAAAGTCACGGAAAATAACCCACATAACCAGCTCCAATTTGATTGATTGGCATTAAATGAATCCTATCACTGCTTTCTGAGTAAGGAGGCCAGAAGAAGTGAGTTATTCTCCATTCACTGTGCAACACACAAGGTGGAAGAATGTAACATGACAGAGTAATTACAAACTGTAAATTAAGATCACATCTAGATGTGGGAATAACCTAAAACTTGAACGTTCCCCTTTAGAAATGTCTTTTTCATTTAATGTTGCCTTTTGGCTGCAACTAGTGTCAGACCGTTCAGCAGACTGAAATCAGTAAAATAGGGCAGATTATTTTGATGACTTTAAGAGATCTCTTAATCCCACTGCAGCTATTCTGCATCTCATTGTGTAGGGA
>NW_010406335.1:147797-159480 GCF_000710305.1 Buceros rhinoceros silvestris | reverse complement strand
AGGGAAAGCTGACAACCTTGCCTCCCTGGATTGTTATAGATGATTCATAGGAGTTGCTCGTGACAACATTTTGCAAAGAATCTTCTAATATGAGTCACTTTATGATGATTCATTCACTGTTTTATCATTTTAAAACAAACTTCCCTGTGTGAAAAAGTTTAAAGACCTAAGTGGAGACAATTTGCAATTGCAAAGCTTTATTTTTTATTAGAGACAGAATTGCTGCTTTGCCAAAACAAAGCTCTTCTGAGCGATTTTCATCTATTTCTAGTCTTGTGAACCAAGCCCCGTCTGAGTGCAGTGTTGAAAACAGTGAAAACGGATATTCTGCAGCATGGGTGGGTTATGAGTTCTGCAGTGTCATCCAAAACCCCAAGCTTTCCCCAAAACTACAACCATTATGTTGTATTCACTTATCAAATAAAGGTCTGGTGTAATGAAGTAAAAAACTTGTAAAAAGTTTCTTATTTGCATCAACAGATTTTCTTTAAAAGTCGACACACCTTAAATAGCTACTGAGGTTTTTCTGTACAGTGAATATTTGGTTTGCTAAGGAAGTGTGGGGTAACTTCCTTACAAAAGTGGGTGCTATTGAGATCTATTGATCAGGTATTTCTATATCAGACTTGAGATTTCTAGAGGTATTTTTTTAAAATGTCCCCAGAAGACCAGAATTCTGACCGGTCCTTAACAGAGAACTACATTGGAAGTGACGCACGCATATACTTACATAAAAAAAAAAAAAATTGTCTTAATATATTTCACCAGTTGCAGTGGCTGCGTGGAAAAGTCAGCAAACTTATAACCAGGAGGATCCTCGTAGTGCTGGGAAATTTCACTCACGTTTCCACTCACTGAGAGCTGCCGTCTGTGATTCCCACGCGAACAGTCATACGCAGGTTAGCACAATTCTGCAGAGACCAAACCAAAGAAAGTTGTCTTTATTGCTGCTCTGCTGACGGACTTCTGAGTCAATAGCATGGATTAACGGGCCTCTGCTAAATACAGAGAAGCTAAACAGACAGCCCTAGGTTGAGGAAGGAAATTAAATTACTCCGTACAGTCAATTAACAACAGAAGTGCGACAGGAACACCAAAACCAAGGGAATAGAAAGTCAAATGTGAAACCATGTCCTCATTCGATGCTGCCTTCCCAAAGGAGACATGGTTGCAAAACAGCAGAAGATTGTACAGGCTGGGCCTGCACTGGTCTGCAGTTGGAAAGTCGCTGGAGGGAACTGGGGATGCTCTTTCAAGAACCCGGATTTCTCACACCACGCTTGTAGGTTAGAACTGCGATGCCCAAGTAGAAGAGCCTGATGCTTCTGAAGAGGCCGAAGGACACTTCATCTATGCAAACGTTATTTAGAAAAATAATTTTTTCTATGTTGTCATTGTAAAACAAATAACTCGACATTATGCAACGTGCAGATCCATAAGACCAGTCTCTGCAAATGAGTGATTGCACATACTAGAAAGGGCAAAATCTCTTCCATTTATACACAAATTAGTGGTTTGAATTTATCCGGTAAAGCAAGACTGAATAGCGTGTTCTTATAATGAACTCACTGGGAAGAAAAACTCTCTTCCCTGTCATATTTGTGCCATTCTAGTGGTTTCACAGTATTTTCATCGTGACCTCATTTTCTCAGAAATTTGGATTTCAACTCTTCTGTGATATTTTATTAAGAAAGCACAGTTTTCTCCACATTCCCACAGAGGCCGAGCTCTGAGCTTAACTAAAACTCTCCAAGTCTCTCTGTACTAAGAACAAAGTTACACTTCCACATTGTACCAATTTAGAAAAGAAACGTATAGAAAACCTGGTACCTATAAGTGATGTGAAAGAACACTAGCACGTGGTTCTGGAGATCTCGCTGGCAAAACTGATCGGTTATTCCATTACAGCCATTAAAGGCAAATCGTCTTCTTTCTTATTTCGAAAATATTCTTAACTAGAGTTTGCTCTCTGCCTCCAGCAGCTTGTTTCCCTCAAGCCTGTTGATACAAAATGCTGTCTATGAATATGTTATTTTTCTCAGCACCTGCAATACCCGGGCTAACGGCCTGAAGCAAATGGAAGCAAAAATGATGGAGGTGTTTCGAACATTATCCCTGATGATCAGAAAAACTTAGCAATGGAAGAATATAGCACTGTCTCATAAACGGGACAAGGCAGATGCCCATGAATACAATAAGGCACATAGGTAACTTTATCTGACCCACAGACATATGCTTCTGTGATATGCTAACATCAGTCAAAAGCAGGATTACATACCTCTTTATGGTCGTTTCTGATTTCACCTACACCAGCACGTGTTTTTTGTGCAATGGCTGTCCAAATCTTGCATGAATTAAACCACAATCAGCTTCCTGTCAAAAGAAAAAAATGTTTACCTCATAAGTTTTTTCTTCCTTTTCTTTTCTCCCTCCTCAACCCATCAGTTTCCTGCTCCCAGATGTAGCTGGTGTAGCATCTATACTCTCCAGCCCTAGGTTCTAGGGTAGCCATGAATTGAGGTATTGTTTAAGAGCAGTAATGCTCTCATAGCCTTAATGAAACCCTTTGCAAATGCTCTCCTTTATTTTCTATCATGCATCTATTTACCGGTTAAGAAATACCTAAAAAAACCCCCACAGATAAGTCAAACACATTTCAACTTTCTGTTTGCTCAGATGTATTTTATCAGCCAGCTACTAAAAGTTCTAGTCAGAGCCTAAAAAATTACTATGGAAATTAACTCAGTATGCATTGTACTAATCTAAAAATACATGTGTCTGTTTTCACCCTGTATAATAATTCCAAAAGACAGTTTCAAAATACTGTATTTTATTACTATTCCCATCTGTCCCTTACAATTCCATTCTTTGAGCATTTTCAGGGTCACATCTGGGTTGTTGAACCACCAACCCGTAGGATGCTAGCAGTAAAATCCACATTTGTTGAGATTTTTCTCAACAGCCAAGGCTCGCCTGTTGTAGGGTACGAGCTGAAATCATCAGACACAACTGCAATGCACAGCTAATGTGCACGACTGCAATCCAGTGTCTACGCCGCGACGAGGCGTGGCACCCTGAAACTTCCTACGCTCCCAAATCTAACAGGGTTTTTAATTTCCTCTTTGGAGTATTGATAAATCGGTATCTGTTACAGCATCTGCTGACCTGCTGCACTCTCCCAATTACCCACAGCTACTCCCCACCTGACGGCAGCGTTCTTATCTGCTGCTAACACAATGCAGCAGGACATTAATTCCACCTCTAGACAATTAACCCCCTGTCTGAGTCATATTTGCCCGACTGAAATTTCTCAGAGACTCGAAATATTTTATGAAAGACTTCGCAGGCTAAATGCTAACAGCCCTAATTCTCTTTTTTGTTGAGTTCCCCCAGGGAGGAATAAAAGAGTCAGTTTAGCTGACTAGCCTTTGTTTTCAGAAGCTGACGATATCAAAGAGGGCTGTAGATAGTGGATATAATCCTACAATACAAGATTTTTTGATGTTCAGCTCTAAGTGAAGTGGATACCTAAGTTATTAGTGTACATAATAGATGCCCCTTGAATTGAACTATGTAATTGATAGGGAAATATGAACTTGCTAAGTTAAAAGTTAAATAACACCAGTATGAAGCTTAATATTAGTGTTGCTTTCATTAAACATCAAGAGGAAGAAAAAACATATAGAGGCCCTTTGATTCTCTTTAACTACTATTATTCTCTCAGTGTCTTGTAGTAGAGTGTTACTAACATCGATGATCTGGTACACACTGGATTTGCTCTCCTGCTATTATACACTTCAATATGTTTCAATTAATATGATAAGCATCTGATTTACTTTGCAGTAGCTTTATGCATAGCAATACTGTTTGACAGATCCGACGAAGATCTGTTCAAAATCATCTCAAACTGCCAGATTTGTCTTGCAATATACAGGCAAAGTCATGTCATATGTGCAAATGCCTTGCAAATCCCATCTGAAACCACCCTGAAAATAGAAAATTTTATTTTATTACAAGACTTTCACAGTGTAATAAGTTCTCTTCTGTAATTCATTTTAAAAAGTCTTATCCAATATCTTGAAATTAGTGCCTTAAGAGAATTTGAACAATTCATCAAGATCCACAGTGAAAACCTACTTGGACACTAAACTTTGCATATTCAGTATTGGGATGGAAAATAGATTCATGGGTGAAAGATCACTCCTCATGAAAAATGCCCTGGAAGAAGAATGAACCTTTTCTGAATATCATTCACTATTCTCTAAATTCAGCATTGGCAGCACTCGCTGCCTGACTAGATTCACATCTGAACCTGAATTCATTGACACCTCTTCCCAGAAAACTAGTGAGAACCCAATGGGATAGCAATCAGGATCAGATTCTGTGTACTAAACTGCAGGACTCAGTACGCAAAAAATACATGAAAATAAAAGACAACTGAGCTGGCGATCTGCCTCTAACAACCGCATCTGTATGGTGGAGGATCTGCAAAACATAACGGACTCATCTGGGCATCTTAAAGATACAGATACAGCTCCCCGGAGCATGAAGGCTACTGCTGAAGACTAGTCTGGCAGAGTCAAAGACTCTTCTATTTCACGTAGATCTATATGTAAATCTAAACTCAACCAAAACAATATCTAAACCATAATATGTAAGCAGTCACGTAAGCAGCAGATTGCAGCATTACAGGTGAAAGCTCCAGTGAGCCAGCTCGTGGAGGTGGGCAGGAGGACTGGAAGGTAACAGGCAGACAGGTTCACTTGGAAGAACAGAGGAGGAAGATCTGCCTCTAATACAGCAGTTTGATGGAATCAGTGCACTAATTTGTGTTGGCAGACTACGCTCTGACAGGGGAGTAGCACTAACCGTAACCCGGTGAGTTATGAGGCAAGGCTGGGTAGGAAGAGCGATTGCAATTACATCTTCCAGTGCACTAGAGATGCTCATTTATTAAATTTCTTCCAAATATCTTGTACTAAAGGAACTTCAGAAAATTTAACACAGTAAATAAAAATATTACAACTTTTAAACGTATTGTACTAGATGGCAAATGCAATGACTGAGTTTCAGTGCACAAATGTTTAATTAGAGCTACTTTACTTCCATCTTCTAAGGTAGCATCTGCTGGTCTCCATCAGCAGACTTTGCCAGTGAACAACATTTTGTCTGCTTCAGGGAACTCAGCAAAACCCATTTCCTTACTTTTACAGTACTAACTTGTGACATAGCAACATTATTCTATATGAGTGTCAACACTGGACATGTATACACCTCACCATGTAATTAGCCCTTTATTAGTAATTAGCAATTAGCTTCCTTGGTTATGGAGCGCTCATGTACTAAAGGAAACTAGGACTAGATCTGCATATTATATACTTTTACAGTATAATTAAAACATCAGAGTTTTCCTTTTGCTTACTCTATTTTCTAATACAGTGACTGACAGCGAACTGAGAAAGCTCTTGCTTATTTCCACTGTGCGCAGGGTGTCATCATCCTGAAGAGCTGCAGTTAACACACATTTCATAATGCTTTATCTCATGGAATGAAACAGTTTCCCAAGATTAAAAAAGGAGGGGTGATTGTTTTAATTAACCTGCTACTACTAAAAATCTAAGTATATGAATTCCAAAGTCTAAATGGGTGAAAGATAATAGGTTTTTTCTTGTTAGCAGCAGAATTCTTCCCGATTTCCGTTTTTAATATGCATTCTTTGCTCACACGAGGACAGCTACCATCCTCCAATATAAGCAGATGGCTTTTCACAAAAAAACCAGTCTCATAAAGAAAACCAATGCAACAAAACAAACAGAAACATTTAGACTCTTCTCTCCTTCAACTAAAATATCACGACTGTGAAATAAAGAAAAGCAGAGGAAGAGAAAACAGCTTATCCATCTTGATATGACCAGGGGATTGAGGGAAGCACAAGAGTGAAAAAGATGTGAGATGCACTGTGTTCCTGTGCTGACTTCAGAGAATGGGCCTGGACTCAATTTCAAAGTGAAAAATCACACTGCAAAATTATTTTAATCTATTTATCCACATACCATCTCTAGAACATTCAGAAATGACTCTGCACACTCTCAGTTATTGAAAATTCCCCCTAATTTCGAAGAACATTTAGCATAGCAAAGTCACTCTTTGAGAAGGGCAGGAAATTCTTTTTAAAATGGTCTAGGAATTTCCACTAAGCCGGCTTTTAAAAGTCAAGTCCAGGAGGAGCTGGCACATTGCACCTGGAAGCTTGCAAAACACTGACAAATATTCCACAGCTGTAACCAAATGCTATTAATCTTTCATTTTCCAGAACACTAATTTAACAGAAAGCTGCTTCGTAAAAGGGAATTTAAACGCTCTACAACTCCCCGCACTTTTTAGGTTTCTACCAAGGGGACCTTTAACCCCCATTCACAACTAAGGCTGATAGCTATCTACTGTAACGCCATCTGCTACACGGTACCTACAGCTATACGCTGTACGTAACTTCACCCATCCGCTAGGGGCAGTTCCTAGCCGTGAATTCCGGCGTGGTGTAGTCTATCACACAGATTCCACGTGTCAGAGCTGAGGGACAGAACCAACCAGTTCCGTGGAAGCATGCAGCTCCAAAAGATACGCCCGATGAGGAGGCACTTCCCCCTGAAGCTGAAGGACCAGGCAGAGCAGAGGTGCATATCAAATAGTGAATTCTTGGCTTTCCAACCTATTGTTTTGCTGTCACCCTTTGCCTCCCTTCTTGAAGTCTATTACAATGATGTATTTTTAACCTGGTTCTCCAAGAAACGAGGCATATGTGGTTGTGTTGCCTGGCCATCTGTCAGTTTACTATTTTCCCTCAAGCACATTTTGAACCTGTTGAACAATTTCAGCCAATTTGGCAGAAGGCTAAAGGTCTCAGACATACAAATTTCTGCATATTTCATCAAAAGCTATAGCCGAAATTAGAGCAAGACCCAGCATATTGCTGCACAGACATGGCCAGCCAGGCAGCTGGCACATCGCATGACACGCTGCCACGGACTCACTCAGACAAGCAGGGGTGTGAGAGGGAGGCAACAGACCTAGGATAGGAGATGGGGGTGAGCTCAACTGACATGCAGACCCATCAGAAGATGTGCTTCCTCAGCAGTGCTCAGCATCAACCAACGTAATCTTCAGGCTTCGTCCAAATATCAGGCAATATTCACATAAGCGTATTTTGTTCTTTGGGGTTTCTTTTTTTTTTTTTTCTCCAAATAGTGTATAGTCTGAGACAAAAACAGAACAACAGAGTACATTACTGTTAGGAATGAAAAGACGACCAGAGATGGTGTAACCATTTCATATCTGTGTACTGGAAATGAACATAAATGACCATGATGGGCAGAGGCCCAGAATTCCCAGACACCAGATATTCCATTTAGCTCATATAATCTCAGTTTAGATCCATTAAAAAAAAAAAATCTTATAGCCCTCTTTGGTTATTGCACCCCAGTTTTCCAGGTGAAAACATCAGAACTTCTGTACTAGGTCTGAGCAAATGTTAGTTTAGTCTTGAGTATAACTGTCACCGGCTGTGTCCAGGAAGGAAGGAGTATGTGACAAAAAGGAGTGATACTGTCACTGATGCATATACTCATAGCTCCCAGGGATCAACAGTTTAGGTTTTCCTGAGCCAAACAGTAGCTGTATCCAAGCAACCATGTTTAATTGTCATTGCTGTGTCTATTCTCTAGTAAGTCACTTAATTCTTTTTTACATCTACATTTTTGCACTTAAAATCTGCCAGTAATAATGAATTTTGCAACCAAGTACAAAAAGTCCACCTTTTCATTCGTTGAAATCTTCTTCCTAACAGCTTAACGAACTTCCAGTGTTCTGCCATGGGAAACAATAAATATTTATTATCCAGCTTCCATCTTTGCCTTATTTGTGACTTTATAGATTCCTATCATATTTTCCCTCAGCCAGCTCACTTTCTAGACGGATGAATCCCAGTCCATTCGGTATCTCCTCTCTGAGATATCTTTAAGTGCTTTTGACCATCCTTGACCATCTATGTTACTCTTCTCCACACGTTTCCAATGCTGAGTACATCCTCAATGAGAGGGCAAACCATGGGCATTCAATTTTAAAACACTAAATTTTATGTAGTTTTTCATTCAGTGTTGTGTTTCTGTTATTATTTCCATCTTCATTCCACTCCCTCGTTTTTTGTTAACAACTCCAACTTTCTAAATCTTCTCTGTATTTCAAATTCAGAAGCATATAACCTTATCTCTATACCCTTGGGACTTGCATCTTCAGGTTTTACCAGGGACACTAAAGAAGATTATAAAAGTGAAACTGGTTTGACATTACCAAGGAAAATGTTCAATTGGCTGTAATAAGACATATTTGAAGTGAAATTCATTATCTTAATTTTCCTATTTAAAAATTCAATAACAGTGTCAGTGCTTTCACAGAATCACAGAATGGTTTGGGTTGGAATGGACCTTCAAAGGCCCTCTAGTCCACCCCCCGCCCTGCAGTGAGCAGGGTCACCTTCAACTAGAGCAGGTTGCCCAGAGCCCCATCCAACCTGACCTGGAATGTTTTCAGGGATGAGGCTTCTACCACCTCTCTGGGGAACCTGGGCCAGTGTCTCACCACCTTTGGTGCAAAAAAATATTCTTCCTTCTACCTAGTCTGAGTCTCCTCTCTTTTGTTTTCAAACCATCACCCCTTGTCCTGTCACAAGAGGCCCTGCTAAAATGACTGTCCCCATCTTTCTACATCCTTCTGCAGGTTCTGGTCAGGGATTTTGCACACATCATAGTTACATATATAATGTCTATGACCTTACATAATGGGTATTTTGAAAATATTTCCTGAAGTCTATTGCTCACTCTTAGCACCGTGTAGAATTATGAAGATTATTTGCAACGTGATTAGGAAGCCTTAAATACTGTTTTGTGCAATGAAGATCCACTGTGACAATATTTGAGTGGATCCGATGAGTCATCCCGATTCTGATTTCATGAAAGCAGGGCTGCACAGCAAGGCGTGAGGCAGCAGCCTCTTTGGCAGTACAGTCACACGCTGCCTCCCTCATTGATAACACAGTCACATGCCATTATGCTACTTTTTCTACAACGATATCCACCTATTCTTAGCAAGCATCATGTTGAACACAAGTGGAATAAAGCATGGCACGACTGCCCCTTGTGCTATTTTAGACAAATAGAGTCCAAGCCGAAGTGTTTTCACTGGCAGGATGTCTCAGTAGAAGGGTATTAGGTTAGGATTCGTAAGTACTGCACTTAACCTAGGCTGCGTAGCTACCTAACAACTGCAATAACTAGAGGTGTGCTGTGCAGTGGAGCACATTTTTAGCATCAAATAGATATGAAAAAAAAAATCTGTTTTTCAGCTCTTTGTTGCAGCTATTTTGTGTGTATGAGTTTTTGCTTTCATGTTTTTCAAGACGTTTGACCATAGTAATATGGTTGAAAGATTTCTGCATTATGTCATAGGAAATAACTTAACTAAAGACAGGATATTTTAAAGGTCTGGGAACATGCTGCCATCACCAATTAAAAAAATTGTGTACTATATTTCTTAGAAGCAAATAACTGCTTCCCTGCTTTGCTGGAGTTTTGTCTGGCTATACTATAAAAAGTTTGGGAAGAAGAAAAAAAGACCTTTCTTTACTTCATTCCTAATAGCAATTAAATGTCAGCATACATCAGAATCCCCCTCACTCCCGCACTTCAATAGAATATCCACTACCTTTATGTCAGAGGAGCTCCAGGCTCCAACTATGGTGGGGGGGGGAGGAAAGATACAGATCTGGTACTTTGGTAAGATTACAGAGGTTGCATCTGCTTACCCAGTTATCAGTTTAAAAGAAATGACCTGGCTAGAAGGGATGCTTGGAGGTCATAAAGTCCATCTTCTTGCCTCAAAGCTGGTTCAAATGCCTCTATATCACTCCTGACAAATGTTTGCCTAGTACATCCGGTGATGAACATGGCATTAATTCTCAAGGAAATTTGTTTCAATGCTGGCACTTTAAACGGTTCTATGGGAATGTTTCTGAGCAGAAAAAAAAAAAAACAAAGCAGAGAAAGCTGATAGGAGTAGAACATACAGTTTAGGATAACAACACTCCCCAGAGGAAAGTCAGAACAGCTTTGTTCTAACAACATAGCATAGGACAAAAATCAACAAAATGCAAGAGGGAAGCATCAAATAAAAGTTGTAACAACGTCCTAAATTTCAGCCTAAAAATAAGCAACCAGAACAAATATATACAGGCTGTTTATTAAAGAAAGTTCAGAAAGAAATTTGATTAATATATAAAATGTATCAACAAAGAACTGAATCCCTATGGATTGTAGTTCCAGCCTCGGTAACCAAAGGACAGTATTAAGTTTATGTTAGTGATTTACCAGGTAGGTAAGTCTTCACAGTGACTGTGAAGAGCATCTTTAAGGAAGAAAATCAGAACAGTAACGGAAGATTTCAACCACGGTCACATAAACTGGATAGGTGCGAAAGTAGGTGACAGTGAGACAAACTTCTTAGATAACATAAACATTTGCTTTTTGGAGAAACTTGTTAGGGACCAAAAAAAAAAAAAAAAATCCCATCTCTTGACTTCATGCTGAATGCTGCCTGTGACCTTATTCAGAATGTTACTTTCAAAGGCCTAAGGTTACAGAAAAGCCCCATAATGTAGTCGGATATAATGCTTCCGAGGAGAAACAAAAAGTCTTTTGTACCTGTGCTTAGTTTAAAAAAAAGAAACTATATAAGCAGCAGCCCAAACCTTACATGTTTGAAGGTCATAAATTGTATAATGACGTCAGCTAAAACACAACATAGGAAAAAAAAGCTTTCATAATTCAATAAGGCCACTATGGTTCACTAAGAGGCTATCAGAAGCAAGAAGACACGTTTCAAACAGTATAAATGTCTGCAAGAAGGAAAACAGGAAAGAAAGAGCATCTAGAAAGTACTATGCAAAAACGAAGAAAAGAAGAAAGAAAAAGATCTTGTGATCTTTTGTTGAGAAATAACTTTAAGAGACTAAAACCTACAGTAAATCCTTAAAGGATAGCGAAAGCACATAGGTTATCAGTCTTCCTGCAGGACCGAGTAACAGCAGAGGTAGAAAGGGAACATTCGAGGAGGATAATGCTGTAGAAGAAAAGCTAATAAATTATGGTAGCTGGGATACGCACAGCCACTTAGACTCAACAACCTGTGGGGATATACGAGAGGATTTATCTTAAACTGATATGTTAGGAGAAGGGGACATTAAAAAAAATAGTAAAAGGAATAGTAACATAATATAGGACACAGAGGAGCATCATAAATCTCAACTAGAGAACTCCTGAAGTGCTAAACTGATCACTTAAAATACCATTTGCATCAGATGAGTGGAAGATGGTAAATATGAGCCAACAGGAGCCCAGTACTTTTGAATTATTCTTTAAGGGATCTAGAGAATTACAGTGCATGTATCTGCACCCAACCAAATCACAGCATAACGAGCAAAGGAAACAGCAGATGCAGGAACAGACTTGTTATAATAAAAGAGAGTCAACACAGTTCTCACACATGCAAGTCATGCCACAGAAACTCATTAGAGTTCTCTGTAGGGCAAGGACAAGACAGTTTATATGCTGTACTTGAATTTTCTAAAGGTTTT
>NW_010406335.1:139995-147687 GCF_000710305.1 Buceros rhinoceros silvestris | reverse complement strand
CAGGATTTCTTAACCAAAGGTTCATAAAATGCCATGGGAATGTCTTCTGATGGATTAATCACAGATTAAAAGGATTGAAAATTGAAGTAGGAATAAATAGTAAGACTTCAAATGAAGCCTCTGCCCTGAGGCTTGTGCTATTTAGTATTTTCCTAAATGACCTGGAAGAGGGGTGGCAGGGATAGCAACATTTGCTGCTGATTACGAATTATCTAGAGTAGGGAAAAGGCAAGCAAACTCAAAGACTTGCATAGGAATTTCATGACACATAATTAGATAAAAAGCTCACAGACAAAATTCAGTGTAAATAAACACAAAGTAATACACGTGGAAAAATAACCCTAACTATACATAGCCATCGCTGCATCTAAATTAGCTATTAAATTTCAGGAAAGCTATCTCAGAGTTAAAATAGATAGTACCATGAAAACATCAGCTTGGTGCTCAGAAGCATGTAAAAGGGCAAATAAAGCATTAGGAATTATTAGAAAGGAAGTGAGAACGAAAGAGAAAACACCATTATGTCATTTTATAACTCCATAGTGAGCAGCAGGCTCGTGAAAATTGATTTTCTCATCTTGGAAAGCACCAAAGACCAGAGAAGGTACAGAGAACTGCAGCAACAGCGATCCAAACTCTTCCGGGACACCAAGATGACAGAGAGGAAGATCTGATATTTCAGGATTCCCATACAGGATAACTTAGGGTAGAGGAGAAATTCATTTTGAAAGTACCAGCATACGTTGATTCTGACAGCTGTGACTGAAATTACAGTCAAACTGCTGACGTTTCATGGCTCAAACACTCCAACAACAACCCTGCTACTCAGGGTATCTCACTTGGTCCATGAGGACACGGATTACTTTAGTCTCCTTTGCTACAGTCCTGCGTGGCAGCGCCAGCCCTGGCCACCCTGAACGGATGTGATCTGCTCTGCTGCAGGCGCCTGAGCCCAGAAGATCCTACTGCAGACTTCAGCTGAAGGTCTGGCGAGCTCCAGCTTGTATGAGGGCTTCAAGGCATCTCACACTCAGGGACCTGGGCAGAAAAACTTACCAAGGCTCACACGTAATGTGTCTGTACAAATGTCTTTGCCCTTATCCCCATCCCCCTGAAACACAGATGCTCATTCATCAAACAATTGTTGTACTTGAATTAAAGCTTGAAAATAATTTTTATGACAGTCCCTATGCACAGTTTAAAAGAAAACCACAGAAAACCACCATATTAGGGTAGAACAGCTCTTACGTACCTATCGATACAGACAGATATAGCACAGAAATTGAAGACCAACTTCAAATCCTTTTTTTTTTTTTTTTCCATCTGAGAAGCATATTCAAAGTAGGTCATTTGGCTACTTAGCCTAAGGTCTGAAAAAACACCTGCAGTATTGCTGGCCAGCCTTCCCGGGTCAAACATGATGATAGCCTACTCCCCAGCTACCAATATTCTACTTCTCTAATGTCTTTCCAAGGCAAGTCAAAAGAAATTTAGTCATATAGACTCAAAGAAAAATAAAACCATTCTGTTCTACAATAAAGTTTACAGTAATAATGTGATTAATGAGGCACCTCAGTCTGGCAGGTAAAGGGAGATCGAATTCTAATGACTAGAGATTGAGACTAGACAAAATCAGACCAAAACATTTTTTCACGGTGAGATTAGATAAACTTGGGAGCAGTTCACCAAAGGATATTTACTGTCTTTATTTCCCCATTTCCTAGAAGACATGTTTTGCTACAAACAGAAATTAGTACAGTAACCTACGGTACCTGGGAGGTCAGACCGGCCAGTCACAGTCCTCCCCTCTGCTTTTATAATCTGTAAAACTTAAAACATAAGTCACAGAAAGAATTGAATACTTTTTAAACTATTTCACTGAAAAAAATTCTCCTGTAGAAGACAGGAATTCCCATGGCTAATACACCAGAACAGAGCTCTGAAGGCTTTTAGCCTTTGCAGAATGGTTTTCCTATATTTGAAAATGCAATTTGAGACTGTAATCAGTAATTTAACAAGCAAGAGCACAAAGATAGAGAAAAATGTAATCTTAATTTTCCAAAGTTTACCGTTAATGTGTTGCAGTTGTGAGTTTTCTCATCTTCCTTACATTTCCTTCATACTGAGCCTTTGACCTAAATTAAAGATTAATATGTATTTCCTCTTTTTTCTTAGTAATAAAGGATATTAGTTATTGATTTACTTACCACATCCCATTTCTTTTTCTCTCACTTTTGCCTGTATTGTATCCACAAGTTTTCATCCTTTACAAAAAAATTCAGTCCAGATCTTCTCACCTCTTTGCTACTAAAAAGAAAAAAAAGCAACAGTAAGAACTGGTATTAACAAGCAATGATAGCAGCAATAACACGTGACTTACTGGATGAAGATGTGCTGGCTCAAAAAATTTTAGAAAAATTTCATTCAGCTGACAGCTGCCCTTCCTCAGTTACACTTAGAGTTTTAATGAATCTTAGTCTGAAATAGGAAATGCAGCTGAAACCATCAGGTTTGACATATTTTGATCAAAGCCAGGATGTATCTTGTAGTTTCTGACCAAAATCCCAAGCAACCTTGGCTTCCTCAAACTATCTTCAATTTCTTCTTTACTTCTACCCTATTTTACTGAACTGAAATAAATCAGCCTCATATTTCACAAATTTAATGAAATTTTCACACAGCTTTAAAAAAACAGAAGCCAAAATTGAAGCCCAGACTAACACAGCACTTCTTCAGCCTGATCCCTAACCCACAGTATGGTGGGGCACCGGTTTGAAAACCCGGTATTTCTAGCTGGTAAATCACTTGCTGCAGTCGACACTCCAGCCCATTTGAAGGCAATGGGAACACTGCCATGGGCCCAGTTTGGACCAGGATTTCATCATTTTGTTGAAAGTTCCCTATTTTTTTCAATAAAAAAGCATTTTTCCTTATTTGTGGGGTATTTTAAATCCCTATGTATATGTACTAAAAACATCCCATTAAACATTTTATAAATACAAACTCAAAGGAACAACTTTATCATGGCTATAGTAAACCACCCTTTTATATACAATTTGTAGCTGCATTACTCTAAGGCTCAGAACCCATCAATTAGTAATTATTTCAACGTGTTACAGTCATCAGAGGAGCAGAGAAGCACCAAAGGAAAGGCTGTGCTTCCTCCTGCCTCATTTGATTCAGTCGTGGGGTTTCCATTTAATGTGGTGCAGTTGGGTCAGACTCTGCTCATTCAATTATAGGTATATAGAGTATATTTGAGAACAATACATACAGGCACACGGAACATGAATAACCTGCCCCTTATTTGTGGGAATGACAGCTCTTCTCTCAAGTGAGCCAGACGGGAAATAGACCTACTCTGTTCCCTTATTATCTCTCGATTTACAGAAATAATCTAAAATTTCATGGATTAACGATTACAGATCCATCAATGACAAACTGTGATTAGCTCCCTCATTAACATTAATGCACCACCTATCTAGAAGGCTGTAGCGAGAAACAGTCAAAGCCCAATTTTCACCAACAGACCTTTTCCTCTCTTTTGTATCGTGGTAAATGCAATGACTCAAGTGTTTTTGTTGCTGTTGATGGGCAAAATTTCTCTGAGTTCTCAGCTATGCCAGCCATCTGTATGAGCATAAATTTAGACAAGTAGATAGTCTTTTTTACTTCTTGAAAGAAAAGATAAAGAAAATTGTAGAAAAGTCTGGACAAACACGCAGAGTAAACATGCCAGCATTAGATGTGGCATGACTTGAGATATGTCATGTATGTATCTACAAGTATTATGACCATGATGAGTAATTTGAAGATGCGTCATCAACGATGACTTCTTGAGCAATTGATGCAGATGGGTGTAGATGCGTGGCCATGGGCGTTGACAGATTTCATTGAGCCCATGACGTGTGCCTTGCCTATTTGCAACTGCTGTGTTTGAGTGAACTTTCTGCTGTGCCAGCAGTAATCCAGGCGTATAATTACAACATCTTTGAGAAAACTCATCTGAGGAACAAATAAGCTCACTTCAAAAAAAAATTCTTTATATTGCCCTGACTCATAAATCTATGGTGCACTTAATTAAATTCAATAGCTAATTTTAGGGAGACATAAACAAATTAAAGAACCTCTACTAAACGACAGAGAAAATTCCAAATAAACATAATTCATTTTGCATATTAATTCCAATGTTACTTGTCCTTGTCAGGACTGATATCTGCCTCATTCATCCTTTTCCTTCTTGAAAACAGTTCTTACATAATGATATTAAAGAAACGTACTACAAAATACATTATATTCTTTTAAATCAGGTAACCCACCCCATCCTCCACAGACACAGGGAAGAAGGCTGGAAAAGACAATCACAATTTTTTATTACACCAAGGAGCTTTTCTTTAATGATTCTTCTCCTCTTAACCCCTCTGGAGATCAGCAATTAGCATGCTGCTTGTCCAGATCCAATCACACTGGCACTTATAAAGCTGTAAATATGCCATGCGTGTTTTAGATTTATTGCGGTATCTCCTAGTCTGACAGATTTATACATGGTCTTTTTTCTTGTAAAGGGGAGGACTGCTGTATGAAATGAAGACAATAATCTGCAAGCAGCAGTCCTCAGCGATGCATAGGAGTCCATCTGAACCTATCCAGATTCTCGCGCTATCACCTCGAAACTCACGTTTCCTACGCTCAGCCTCTCTCTCAGCACCTCTAGAGAAGACAGTTTCTTGCTGTTGCTGTTGTGTCTCACCGTGCATTTGTCTTTTCTAGAATCCTGTCTAACACGTGATCAGGGAACAGAAACCAGTTAAGGCACAGGTTCTAAATTTTGCTCAGGAGAGATCTTTTCATCTAGGTGTCATGGAAAGTTTTCTCTATGCAGACTGAACCATCCCTCAAGTCTCTCGAGCCTGAGAAACAGCAGACACTTTCCCACCTCCCCATTTCTCATGCCCACGTTCTTCTTCACAGATTGTTCTCCCAAGCACCGAAAAGCCGAGCTTTCTGTCACTCCTGTCCCTGTTCTGCTGCTGAGCACCACGCAGAGCAAGCGTGGTCTGTAGGCGGGCGGGGGGATTTCTGTCAC
The DNA here is from genome assembly GCF_000710305.1 of Buceros rhinoceros silvestris. Taxonomy (NCBI): domain Eukaryota; kingdom Metazoa; phylum Chordata; class Aves; order Bucerotiformes; family Bucerotidae; genus Buceros; species Buceros rhinoceros. The sequence continues at coordinate 142,601 of NW_010406335.1, read as the reverse complement.
CGGCAGCCAGGAAGCGTTACCCGGGGCCATGCCGATACGCTGCATCTGCTGGGGGAAGGCGGGGGGCAGGCAGGGCGAGCTAGCAGCAAATGACAGAAAACATTTGTCTTCAACAGCTAAAAAGTAAAGGCGAAAAAAGCTGGAGGAGCTGCCTGGTGGCAAATCATGAAGTGTTTCATATGGATGTTTTAGAGGATTTAGGAAACCACTGCGTGGTGCCCCCACGCACAGTTTTATAATGTACATTGTCTATCGATGAAACAGGGAGCAAGGGAGATAGGCGTGCTGCAGGAACGTTGTATGAATGCTTTTCAGCTCCTTGTCACTGGGCTTCTTTCACTCCACCCACTAAACCTGGAATAGCATCCCTAAGTCTGGCGTTTTCTCTTCTCTCTCCTTTTTCCAGCTCATAGTCAACCACTCTATTTCTCAGCTCTTTGCTCTTCTCGTCCTCCCTGGGTCTCTGCCTCCTCTGTAGACCTGTGGTAGTTTACAACCCTGCACCAAGTAATTTTTTCAAACCATCTTTCACCATTTTTTCCATTATCTCTCTAGTTTCTCTAAACTCTACACAGATTAAGGCCACTTTCTTGATGCCTCTGACATGACTTATCTCAAAAGAGAAGTGAATGTTTATAAATAATAATAATTGTGTTGAATAAGGGCAGGGCCTGCAGTGTTTAAGGGGAAAGTCTATCTCTTCTTTAGACTGTGCATTTTCTGAGGCCTTTAAAACTCTTAAATGTGGGGTGACAATTCCCATTGCTTGGGTCTGTATTTTGAACCTGCTAGACAGGTAATTTCAGAGTCTCCAAGTGCAAGAATGCAGCCTCTGACATGCACCATGATCTGGAAATTTGTGTGGATGTGGAAAAGACTAGTTGGGTTTTTTTTTTCTCTCATGAGATCAAAAGAGAAAATGAGGAGGGGAACGGTTATTCAGCCTTAAACAGATGAGAAATTCTTGTGATGTTCTGAGTATGTGAAGTTTTTGAGCCTGAGCCCAGAGCCAGACAGGCAGTTCCAAATTCCACGTGCATTTTTTATTCTTCCTCTTTTCTCTACAAACACGGAAATAAAATACAAGGAAAAAAGCAATACCAGTATTGCTTTGCATATGAGCAATACGGTAAGGATTTAGGTATTTAGAATATAATATTAAGGATAAACAAATGATTAACGGTCACAGAAAAAAATACTAACGCTTTTGATGGTGTCGGCTCAAGCAGGTTTTCAGAGGTACCATGCATATCTTGAGCAAAACCTTGAATTCCATTCCTTCTGCATCACGAAGAGTTAATACAGATCCCTGGAATGTTTGTATGAAACCAGGCTGTGTTATTCAGGAGATAAGATGTTGCACTGTCAACAGCTGGAGCTTTTGCATGATCAGTTGAGCTACTGAAATTGCTCCTAGCCGTGATGGCGTGGTCATTTTCAAGATACTTTATGAATGAGCATTTTGCATGCTCAGATGTCAGCACAGTTGGTTTTTCATCTAATAGGACCTCAGGCTCTGCTATTAGAAGGATCTTGGCGACTGTGAGATGCAAGGATCAAATGTCAGACATATAATATTTATTAGAGGCAGCAGAAAAAAGAAAAAAAAAAAAAAAAAAAAAAAAAAAAAAAAAAAAAAAAAAAGTTGCAGCCAGCCTCTGTAAAGTGAGTTCTGAAATGAATGCAAAGCACCACAGTTGCCCATGGTGGAAGAACCAGTTACAACCTGTACAATTATGAATAAAACCCATAAAAAGAAGAAAGTCATGGTTTTTTTTCCAGCTGGAATCTGAGGCTATGGCCAAGTGAAATTCCACAGGTCCAAAGAGAATGACTGACTGCAGGCTGTTGTCTGAGGTTCCAGACAAAACGTCTGTTAAGAGTGTGCGCTGAGATGCGTCCTAGCGCTTCCTGCTTCCCAAACCAGCAATATCAGATCTACAGTCTCTTTCGTTGCATTCTGCACCAAAGGAAAACTGTAAGATAGGAGAATCATAATTTTAAATGGAACTTAAATGGTGGTACAGAGAACTTAAGTTTCCTAAATGACCCCCTCTAACCCTCGTGAGAGGTCTACTGCAGTAACACCTCTGGGGTGTGGCTGTACAGAATGGCCCAATGCTACTCGGCTGTTCCAGGTTTTCTCTAGGGGCATTTTGAAATCTTGAATATGCTTGTGAGAAAGTGTATTTGGATTGATCCTAAAGAAGATAAGTCAGTGTCTGCATTAATGTTCACAGAAATTTTGGAAATATTTTATCACAAGATTTCCAGGCCAGTAAATTGGATTCGTTTGTCCATTGTTTCCCATCTGGGTGGTAAAGTCCCATTCAGATACTCCTAAGTGCAAATTTCACCTTGAAATATCAAAGGGTTACGATTTTAAATTCCAACTTGATCCACTCCTATTAGCTACCAATCCCTAATTGTTCAGTGGAAAATTACTTTCACTCCTGCAGCTCTCTGCCTTCTCTCTTCCTGAGAAGAATTTCTTCCATATGATATTTGCTGCATGCGTGAAAAACAAATTTATCACCCAAATGCATATTTCTAATGGTCTCAAAGAACAATGACTCAAACAGTGATTCGAATTTTCAGCAGCAGGA